>NC_058131.1:11828907-11893961 GCF_016433145.1 Gracilinanus agilis | reverse complement strand
AAGTCTAAATTCCTCAAAAAGCTGGACACATAAAGGCATACCTAAATACTGAATAATAGCTAAGTTTTTATTTGTAAACATAATGGAATATTATCATCCTATAAAAAGTAACTAATTGAAATGGTTTCAAAGAAACTTAGGAAAACACATAGAAACTGATGCAGAGAAGTGCACAGAACCAGAGCAATTTATTCAATAACATTACTTTTAAAGGATTAACTTTGAGAGATTTTAGAATTCTAATTAATGAAATGACCAACTATGATTCTAGAGAATTGAGAATGAAAGAACCTACTTGTTTGTGGACATAAAAGTGATGGACTCAAAGGGGCAAAAGTAAAATATCATTTTATATAGGACAAAAGTGATCATTTCTTTTCCTTGAATATGTATATTAATTATGAATTTGTTTTCAAGGGGGGCAGAGAAGGAAGAGGAGGAGTAAGAAAGAAAATGAAAAATATAGAAGGACATTATGACATTTTTTCCCCTCAGACAGTGTCATAGAAAGCCGGTTAAAAGTACAGATGAGAAATATAGCTTTGAAAGTTGTAGGTCGAAAGTCACTTAAAAAGAAAAATAAATAATTTTATATATCATTATATATATATATGTAAATTACTATTTTAATTTGTTGTTTCTCAAAATCAGAATACAAATGAAACAACATATATATATGTGTGTGTGTGTATATATATATATGTGTATATATGTATATACACATATATATATATATAAAATAATAATATTTCCTTGAGGGCATGGGGGGTGTCTTCGTTGTATTTTTACTATCATGCTTAGCAGTGACTCATAGAATAGGAAATACTATTTAAAATATAGATTTTTATTCAAAACTGATGATCATTTAATTCTAAGCCTGATTATAGAGTCTAGGCCTTACTATGACATACACCTACTTAATAACATTCAGTGGTTCCTTATCACCTCAACTCTCAAATATGAAAATCTCAAGTTTCATTTCAAAATCCTTCACAACCTGTGCCCTTCCTCCTTTTCCAGTGTCTTACGCCATATTCCCTCCAAATATTTAGCTTTTGGCTTTCCTCTGAGAATACCTCCAGTTTGTTCCACATATATTTTGTGTTGTTATCTCTAGTAAGATGTTTTCTCCATGTATAACTCTCCTTTTCACTGATTTTCTCCTATCCCTGGAATTTTCTCCCTTCTGATCTCTTATACCTTTTGAGACCAACATGTGGCCTCATGAATATGAGTCTTGATCCTTACCCTGCATTCATTGTTTTATTTTTCAGTGAAGCAGATTCATATGGAGAGTCTGGAATTGTTAGCTTTGAAAGTGCCACAGAAGTCAGTTAAAGTCCGTGCTAATTTTTTTTAGCTAGCTCAGTATTGGTATCTTGAGAAAAGTGTCACCTTCAGGACTCTACACAGTGGTAATTAAGGAATTCTAACTAATGACAGAGATGTCTCATTTTAGTATGAACTCCATGGAAGCAATGTCTTCTATCATCTGTGTTTCTGAGTCAATTTTTCCCAGAGCCTAAGGTAAGAACAACATCTTCTGCTGTCTGCATTGTCTGAGTCCATTTCTCTAGGGACCATCTCCCTTCTCTAGCTTTCTTCAAGTCTTAGCTGAAAATTGATCTTTGGTTTCCTTGTTCCTCTTCCATGCTTTTGGCTTTCCTCTGAGAATACCTCCAGTTTGTTCCACATATATTTTGTGTTGTCATCTCTAGTAAACTGTTTTCTCCATTTTACGATAATGACTATTTCCCCCCACACCCCTTTTCTAGATATTCCTTTTTTTTTTCAGGAGACTGGAACATATTAGATTTTAAATGAATTCTGATGGCATCTCCCTTACTTCCCTACTACAATGCAGTATGCATCTACCTTACTATTCATCCAGTTTTGAAATCTATCACGCTCAAATCAATGTCATGCCAGTGCAATAGGCAGAGAAGGGTATGCATAAGAGGATGGATAAACATGAAAATATCTTCCTCCAAAATAAAAGTTTAGTGAGTTATAGAAACTTTTTTTTTCATTTCATGATATATTCTAGGGGGATAAAAGGCGGCTAACATTGAAAGAGGCTAGTTTTCTGGCTTAGCATACTGCATTAGAGAGATTCAAGATATTCTTGAATTTGAATATCTGTGAGGCTTTGCTGTAGCATTCTCACATCATGATGCATACATCAAGCCAAGAGCTACAAAGTCTTTCTATCTCCCTATACCTCTCAGCTTGTGTCAGTCCTTGTAAATAGTGCAACAAAACTACATAGCAGAAAGAATTCTGGTTCTAAGATTCCTTTTATCACAAATATGAAATATATGGCAGGCTCAAATTGAGTCAAAGAATGTTGATGTTGGAATTTATAATTTACTAAAAGACTAGATTCAGGAACTATTATAACCTCAGTGCTGAAGGCTTACATGAGAGGAGGTGATAAGCTCCTACATATTATTATTGACTGTGCTCCCATCTTAGACTCATTGTTCCAACTCTTAACACTGAGAACTTGAATGTGTTCTCACCAATCCCCTTTGAACTTACATAGCCCATAGGAAAACAAATGTATTTATGGGTTGAAGGAAACTAAGAGAGATCTTATCAGACCCTATGGGGATTGGGGGGAGACACTCACAAGTAAGGAAATTTTCCTTGGGAAATGATATGCTGTCAGCCATAGGAGGAAAAAATGTTTTTTTTTTTTAATTTTTTAATCTCCATCTTTGAGTAGGTCTTTGTAATTATAATAAGTAGGTCTGACATTACTGTAATAAAATTATAATTACCAGGTGTAATGTAATAGTAAAATGGATCAAAGGAAGCTATGGATAGTTATATTCTTTAATTTGAGGGTTTACATATTATATGTCCCACCCACATAAGCACCATAACAAAACAAAACAAAAAAATCTTTCCACATCAAACCAACGGCCATCTTCTCCCTGTCAACATTATTTCTTGGTATAACTGGATGGACTTACTCAAATCATGTTAGGTGATTTCTTCCACATCATTGGTTGTCACCTCTGTTATAACATTTCAGAGGAAACAAATTAAAACATCAAAATCTCCTTGAGATACAATCATTCATTAAAAATTCCTTATCAGTCATTATTGATCTGTAAAGCATAGCATTAGTCACAAAGGGTGATATAGTCAGAGAACATTAGCATGCTTGGCTGATGCAAATTCTCCCTATGGAAGAAGAGACCCACCTTCTGGAATAGTCATGGTGACATATATTATAACTACCTTGAAGAAAATTATGTTGAGTATATTTTGACATTTAGCAACTGACTCTACAATGCTAACCGTGTGATGGACAATATCCTTTTTAATGGGATTAAATTGGGGAACGCAAGAGGGGAAACCTTCAAAACCACTTATTTGACTTTTGCTTTCTCAGGATAGTTTAAGATTTTTTGCTTTAGTATTGTTGTTTCACTGTTGTTGTTTACTGAAATACATTGCTGTAAGGGGAAAGAACCTGGACTTTCTCACTCTGGGGCCAATATATGGCCTTATGAATATGTGTCTTGGTCCTTGCACTAAATTCATTTTTTAAAAGTGAAACAAATTAGTCTGTGGGCTCTGGAATTGTTCATTTTGAAAGGCCAAGAAAGTGAGCTTCTAGAAATCTGAGAATAGAGGAATCTTGGAGGCTGCAAGTGAAAATCCAAGCTGATTTTCTAGCCACCTCAGCATTATTGCCTTGAGGACAAGGATTCTGCCCAATGATAACTAAGAAGTTCTAACTAATAAAAGAGAATATGAACAATAGTCATATCACAATAGAATATGGACTTGGTGGAAACAATGTCTTCTACCATCTGTGATATCTGATGCCATTTTCTCTAGAGACCACAGTTGTATAAGCAAAAGTATGCCCTAAGGGTATTGGGGAAAAATGTTTCTACTTTTTTATTGCTATATATTTGAGCAAATATCACTGTGAAATCTAATAGATATTCTGTGGTTACATGGAAATGAGGCACTAATTGCTTCTGGCTATGGTAAGGGAAAAGGAACATAGTGGAGGGTTGAGTTGAAAATAGGAGGCAATTGAGTCTCTAACCCTTTAATCCCACTCTGGATCTGGGAAAATAGACCAGAAAATACTCTATATACATAACAAAAGCAAACAATTTGCCTCAAATACCTTACAATATAATGTGGAAAGAAAGTGTGGGTATGTGGGAACAATAAAACATACGGGGTTATACAATACTAAATAATAACTTTAGTGCCTAATGAAAAATAGCAAGTGCATAAGTTACAAACTGTTAAGCATGTTTGGCATAGCAGTGTAGATGGGAGTTTCCATTTAGGGAGCAGTGCTTGAGCTGTATTGTGAAAGATGAGAGGTAGAATTTCAAAAGGCAGAGATGAGATGGAAATACATAAGGAATACAATACTGTCCCCATTCTCTTGCAAAGCGTCTTACATTAGTAGTTACTTGAAAGATGCTGATTCATTTAGTGATGGATTGGAAAGAAAGCTTAAAGAACTAGTAGAGCTTGTAGTTTAAGATGAATCTGGAAAGGTAGGAAAAATGATTTTGTAGATTAGAATTTCATCTAAAAGATTTGAGACTTTTCTTTAATCTATTCTTTATATATATTTAAATCTAGCAAATACCTAATACTATGAGTGTTTCATAAAGTAGACTAGAAAAATGGAATTTTATATAAAATCAGAATTTTCTAGTTTTCGAGGTGACACATTGTTTTGAAAATTGGATTTAGAGTTATGAAGATGTGAGTTCATATCCATTTTAAAAAGTACTATTTAGAGGGCATCTGAGGGGCTGAAGTGGATTGAGAGCCAGACTTAGAGACAGGAAGTCCTAGGTTCAAATCTTGCCTCAGACACTTCTTAGCTGTGTGACCCTGGGCAAGTCATTTAATCCTCATTGTCTAGCCCTTACCATTCTTCTGACTTAGAACCAATACATAGTAGAGTATTGATTCTAAGATGGAAGGTAAGGGTTTAAAAAAAAGAAGTACTAGCTGTATGACCTTAGATAAGTCATTAACCTCCATACACTTCAGTTTCCTCAACTGTAAAATGGGATGTTAGTAGCTACTTCCTTCGTTGTTGTGAGAATCAAATGAGAGACTTTTTACAAAATACTTAACACAGTGTCTGACACTTTGTAATTTTTTAATAAAGCCTTACCTTTCCTTTTATGGTACAGCTTGCTATTTCTCTAAATTGTAATAAACCAACATAAAACATTAAAGATTTTGTTTTTAGGGGCAGCATAGTATAATCGGTAATTTATAGAACATAGAGCAAATCTTAATTTGGATAGTTGGAAACAAACATTTGTAAGCACTAAACTATATTCTATCTATTTTGCTAAGCACAAATATCAAAGATGAAATATGATCACTATTCTCACAGAACTTACCAGTATGAAAGGGAATTTTTTTTTTATCATAACTTGATCAAGTGCTTGGAGTGCTCCACCCTTTTAACTTAGTCAGGAACTTGTGAATCCTTTTGATAAGAGTTCACACCCTCAGAGGACAGGAGGTGGATCCCACAGACACTGACCCCTGGGAAGTGCTAGGTAAATTGAGAGACTTTGATGGGTTCCTGAGATGTGATAGAGCAGCCCACAGTTAAAGGAAGGAGGAATCAGAAAGACAGGAAGTAACATGGAGAAAACTGCTTATAAAAGCCAGCCAAGGTCATTCTGAGGAAATTCTTCTGCTTCTGCTATGCTGGTGGTTCTTATTGAGGAAGGACATCTTCTACTTCTTCTGCACTAGTGTCTCTGCATTAGAGGAGTTCTGTATGGGAGGACTTCTGCTTTGGAGGCTGAGACTCTCCCACTCCTCTGGCTGGATTTTGAAACTTTGTTGGGAGCAAGCTAGATTTCTTCAGAGCAGACTTGGAGTAGTAGGTTAGACAATTCCCCTATCATTTTCCTATATTTCCCTCTTCTATCTCTACCCTGCTGTAATAAGGCTACTAAAGCTGCTAACAGCCTCATGACTTAAGAGTTAATTTTATAAATGGTGACCACAATAATTTTTTTTTTTTGTCAAACCTATTTTTAATTATTACACCAGCTAATGAGTGGAGACAGTGCACAAAGCAAAAGTGAAAAACTACTGTGGGAAGGGTAGAATGCTGAAGGAAAGTAGATGGCACAGGCCAAGCATCATGACTGAAAAACATAGAAATCCTAAATTAGTGCAGGTATGTGACAAATCAAAAGTTCTGAGCTAAGCTCCCTTCTTAAATGTTGGGTTTGGTGTTCTTGGATCCTCCTAGTGGTGTGATGGGTAGTTATGTGGTAGAGTACCAAGAGTGATGGTCTCATGCAAGATCATTACATTTTCCTAATATTGAGATGTCTGAAAAATGGTTAGAAGAAAGGTACAGAAGTTTCAAGTTAGTGCAGCCAGGTGACAATTAGGAGGCATGATGACTTTCAAATCCATATTCTCTACCACTGATATATGTTAGCTTGATCAAGGGCAAGTTGCTTATTCTCTTTGAGCAGTTCCCTTACTTGTGAAATAGGCATATTAATTTCTATAGTATCTACCTCATGGAGAGGATGTAATACTTTAACAACATTGTGATGATTAAAATTCTCAGGAGACTATATCTTAATTTATAATTATTTATTAAATAATAAATAAAAGGAGGTGGCTCAGTGGATTGAGAGTCAGGCCCAGAGAGGGGAGGTCCTAAGTTCAAATGTGACCTCAGACACTTCCTACCTGTGTGCCCTGGGCAAGTCACATAACCCTCATTGCCTAGCCCTTACCATTTTTCAGCCTTGGAACCAAGACATAGCAATGATTCCAAGATAGGAGGTAAGTGCTAATAAATAAACAAATAAATAAGCAAACAAATAAACAAATAAATGAACAAATAAATAAATAAATGAACAAATAAACAAACAAACAAATAAGTAAGTAAATGAAAGAAGAAACAAACAAATAAATAAATGAGCAGATAGGCAGCTAAGTAAATAAACAATTGAAGATGGAGCAGATAAAGAAAAGTCACCAGTTATATCTGGCCAGGAGCTCCCTTAACTACCTCTCCTTTCAACCCACCATAAGCCAATCTCAGTCCCAGGTCCCTTCTCAATCTGGAATTCCAAGGAAAAACAGTAAGATTTTTGTTCTCTACTCCAATTTATGGTCTTCCTGACATCCCTTTCCCAAGCCTTTTTAACTGAAGGACTGTGACCTCAGCCCAGACAAGAGAAGGGTTTTTCCAAAGCCAGGAATCATGCAAAGTTGAGAATGGCCACACAATGTCCAAGTTCACTTTTCTTCTCTTGGTTCTACTTTATCTTAATTATTTTGCTACCCTGGAGCCTTGTTTACAGATAAACAAAGAACTTATCTCCACCCTACTTCAGCAAGGGAGGAAGAAACACATTTTAGCTACAATCTTTTAAACCTTTTTTTCCACTTTAAAATCCAAAGATTGTCTTGGAGGGACAAAAAGAGGTTCAGATTAATATTGAATTTTGACAAGATAGTGTATTTTTTCTAAACTTTTGTGAACATTAAAGCTCTATGCTGATGTCAGTTACAATTATTTTCCTGATAATTATTGACAATAGATATTAAAGTCCCTCCCCTCCCCTAATTTTGTAAAGAAAAGGATGATGGGAAAAATCTATGCAAAAGCAAAATTGGCTTTGCAGCAATGTGAGGGTAATACAGAGAATGGAAGAGTCATTGAAGGTGGAGGAGTTGATACAAACCATTCAAGACAGTGTTAATGAGGTCCTTCACTAGGGTGGCAGCCAAAGGAATCCTAAGGTGTTAATTAGATCCCAAAGTGATGGTGATATAATGCAGTGCTAAGCAAGATGTAAAAAGTTTAAAATCTCTCTCTAAGGAATAGCAAAAACTAGACCACAACACTATGAGAATCTTCGTTTCTCTTACATCTCTTGCCCCCACGCACATATAGTTCATATTCAATACACAGAGAAAGGGGAAGAATATCATTTCCTAATGGAAACAGAGCTTCTGATGGAGAACATCTGATAGTAGTTACAGGACCCCTAAACCCCCTTTCTCAGTCATCTCCTTAAAGGAAAAGATAAAGACTCATTTGAATTTTAGTAAATATTGGGTGGTTTGGAGACAACCTACCATCTCTTAAAAAAGGCCCATCCAAAAGCGCTTGGAAAGTTTGCCCATAGAATCTGAGTGACAAATCAGCCTAGCCTTCTCCAAAAAAGACTGTAAATGTGGGAAGAATTTTTTTTTTTAATTTTAATTTTTGTGAAGATAAGCAATGTACCAAATTATTTTTTAAAAATGGTGTTTTGCAAGAAGTTTCTCCTTGGAAGAATATGCCAACTCTTGGTATTTAATCAATTAATCAATTAAAGAGCATTTATTAAAGGTTTATCATGCTCCAGGCACTGCCTTTAGTGCTGAGGATATGAAGACAGAAATTAAAAAGTAACTGTCCTCAAAAAATTAAAATAATGCTACCAATTGTTATTAAACCCATGCCAGTGACTTAAATGGCAGGAATAAATAGGATAACATAAAATGCACCATTGTATCAACTTGGTAATTCATAATATAAAAATATTTCAAATAATTAAAACAAATTGAGTATAATTGATTGTGAGTATGGCAGTTTCTATGTTGCTGAAAGAATAGTGTTATTTAATTGTTCTACATTCTAAATTCATAATTTCATAGGATTTAAGTAAAGTCACCTAGGCCAAACGATAATCTCTTTTTCTGTCTCTTTATCTCTGTTTCTCTGTCTCTGTCTCTGTCTCTCTCTCTGTCCACCACCCCACTGTCTTAATATTTCTCAGTTTCTGTCTTTCCCCACTCTGACTCTCTTTCTCCCTGTTCCTCTGTCTCTCCCTCTCTATCTCTCTGTCTCTGTCTGTGTCCAATATGTTCTTATCTCAGAGGAAAGACATTAGGATTCTACAACTATCTATAAGTGAGCAACCAACATAGTAAGAAAAAAATGTATAAAAGGTAAATACCACATAATAATAATAATGATAATAATAATAATGATGATGATGATAATAATAATAGCTATGCTTAATCACAGAGGAAAGAGGACAAAGTTCACTTGCCCTCTTTCTTTGGCTTGGTAGCTACTATGGCCATGAAAAACCACCTAAATTCTCAGATGCCATCAATATGACAATTTGTTTATTTGAAATACTTCCCTTTGTTAGAAGTAGAAGCACACTAGGAGAAAATAGAGGGTGGTATATATCTAGAAATGAATGTGTTTAAGAAACAAAATATATTAATAATTTAAAATATTATTATTGTTGTTATTATTAATATTTTAAAGAAAAGATTGCTGTAAAGGAAGTTTCTGTCCTTGAAAACTATGTGATTATTTCTATGTAAATGTAAAAGCTGGCAAATTTTGCCTTAAATATCAGTCATTCCATTCACATGAATAATTCTTTAAAACAATAAGTCTATTTCCAGAGTTGAAACAAAATCAGCCATTCTCATGCCTCTTTGAAAATTAGGGAGAATATAAAAGATCTAATTGTGTGCCATTTGGGGGTAGGAGTAGTGAGACTTGCTGTAGATTATCCATTAGGCATTCAGAAGCAACTTTTATTTGTATTTTACTGGGGAGAATGAATTTCTTTGAGTCTGTCTTGAATCCTTGAAACGTGAAAAGAAGGAATGATGATTATCATAATAATTTTTAAACAATACAGTCTTCACATTCAATGATGCCCATACAAGAAAATTTCAATTTTCTCTGCAGTGATTTTATTTTTATAACTATCCAGGCACAGAGATTTGCTCTCTTCTATGAGCTTGGTAAATTGTCTTGGAAAGAGATTCAAAGTAAGAATAAGTAGAACAGTTCTAGACTCATCTTTGTCCCCAATTACTCCTTCAGTCTTTGGTGAGCCAATTCCTCTTTGGTGACCTCAGTTTCCTCACCAGTAAAATTTAAGAGATAGGTTTTCCAAGTACCTTTCCAGTTTTTGTGACTTAGAAGACCAATGTGATCTATAAGAGACTTACCATGGAGTAGGGCTTCTTTTCTACATGTACCAAGAATGTCCTGATCTTGAAATATCTTCATTTGGGCAATTTTATAGGTGCTTAATTATACCTAAAAAAGCATAGTCTTATAAGTATTTATTTTGAATGGAAGGAAAATGAGAATTTAAGGGAACATTAATTACATTAAGGATATTGCTGTCTTTAAGATAAACAATGAGATTTTGTTCAAGGAGCACCCATTTCTCAAATCATGAGAAATATGAAATGCCATTTTCCAATATTCATTAAGATTTGGCCTGCCTCTTTCCAGGTCTATGTATTGTACCAGCCTTTGTCCACATCTCACTTCATGTGAACCTATTCTCCATTTTCTGTTAGTTTGCTAAAAAGTGATGGAAAATTTTCAGTTTGATGCTGAGCTAGAACTGAGTCTCTATCCAAAAGGTTCAAGCAGACAATTTCTCACTCTCTTCCCTGGTAATTTTCTAAGTGAAGAGGGATAAATGCTATAGGCATCCTGGTGGGAAAATGCACTAAGTGATATTAATTGGTTATGTTTAAAGAGATTTTAACTAACTAATGGATATTTGTGAGTATACCAGATGGGGGTTTAATAGCAGTAGTACATTAAATCATTAAGCCCTGAAAGTTATTCCAAGAAAAAGGAAAAGAAGTGGTTAACCAACTTTGTGGTCCCTGATCCAAAATGGAAGTGAGATTTGGGAAATGTGAGCCTAGAATTGGTGCTACTCACATATCTAAAATACCATACAACTTCTTTTTTTGATAGAACATAAAATTATCAGATTCTAATATTAAATCACACAAAAATACACAATGGTATGGCAGAAAACAAATGAAAAATCACAATGCTAGATCTAAATTTCATAAAGGGATAAGATAGAGAGGACTCAATGGAGACTAAAGTGGTGGCTGGAATTTGGAATTTAATTACTTCTTTGAAGACAGGACAGAACAACAAAGAAACACTTTCATGTTGAAACTTTCTCACTGGAGTGTGTTAGAATTTCATTGTTAGAAAAAAGAAAGGAAAAGAAAATCAAGAGAATTTAGTGATGTTCCCAATATAAAATGATGGGATTGTGTATATAAGTACATATACATTCATGAATGTGCATATATGCTGATGGAAGGGCCAGTAACTTTCACCTGAAATTCTTTCAAGTTCATGGAAATGAAATAGAAGTTTAGAACAGATATTAGTTGTAGAACATGAAAAAGAGGGCAATCATAATGGTGATGGACCCATGTCTAGGTGATCAGTGTAAGGAACTGGGGATGTTTTGCATGAAGAGGAAAAAAATTATGTAGAAATGACATAATATTTATTTTCTAGTAATTGAAGAACATTCACGTAGAAGAGAAATATTTTTTTTCCCTTTGATTTCAAGGGACAGAAAAAAAAATGAATATAAAACATAGAGGAGTGACCCTGTCACTTTCCATCTCAATAAGCTCCTGTGACTCCATTTTATCTCCAGATTCAAATACAAAACTCTCTGGCATTTAAAAACCTTCCAAACCTAATCCCTTCAATTTCCATTCTTCTTACCTTTTACTTACCTGTAAATATTCTGCAGAATACAGCAAATTCTACAGAATAAACTAAATATTCTATAGAATACAGCAACCAAGTAAGGCCTAGTTGTTTTTTTAACACAAGGATCAATTACCATCTCCCAACTGTCTTTTCATTGGCTGCCCTAACCCCAGCCCTCACCTGTGACTGGAATAACTGCCCATCATATCTTTTCTTCTCCTGTCTTTCTTTAAGATTCATTTCAGATCTTCCTTCCTAAAATAAGTCTTTCCTCATCCGCTTCCAAACTAGGACCTCTCTCTAATGTTACTTACAATTTTTACTCAGTATATAACTTGCTTATATATAATGATTTGCTTATTTTTTTTTTGCCACTAGAATGCAAATTCTTTGGGGGAAGATACTGTTTTCATTTGTCTTTCTTTGTAAACCCAGCTCTTAGCATGGTATCTTTCACATAGTAAGTACATAAGAAGTTTTGGCTTGATATAAAGGGGGAGAAATTTTGAGAGGGCGGAGAGATTTTGAACCTTGGACTTCATCTCTCATAAGTCCTTAGTTTTCCCAAAATTGCCTTTAATCTTTACTGCATCTCCACATTTGCATGGTCACATTATTGTATTATATTTGGCTGTAACTCCTCCCTCTTTCTTCTTTGCTCTGGCAAGTGGGCTGAATAGCTAGATCTCTTACTTTAGTTTTTATTAATAAAACTTTATTAAGTATAATATTTAGTTATTGGATATTAATTTTAAAATCCACATTTATGGCGACCACGAAGGGACAGAATTCACAAATATTTTTAAAGAGATTTTCAGTTGTTAGTAAGTTTTTTCCTCTGGCCATGCCCTCCTACCTGCTTTCCATAAGCCCAAAGGCCTATCCCCCTATGCTGCTGCCTGCTTCCCAAGCCCAGGGCCAGTGTTCCTCACCACTCTGCCCAGCCCGAAGCCTCTGCTTGTAGTGACTAGACCACCACGAGACCCTGCCATTCCAAGCTGCTTTTTTTTTTCAAGATGGTGACGTATAAAAATCTTTCCACCCAATCCTTTACTCCACTCCATGTGGGTTTTCCAGACTGCAATGTGTTAAGGAATATGGTTTATTACCATATGTGTGCTTAACATTTAAACTAGCTAAGTCCAAACTGACCAGATAGGGTTGTACCTTTTTATTTGACTGCCTGTTTCAGGCTCTTTATTTATGTGAATGAAATAATTATTTATGTGATTAAAAAAATACAAAATAAGCCTGCCAGACCTTTAAACATTTCCAGCATAAGTTTTTGTTTTTTTTCTGGCACATTTTTCCCCCAAAATGTGTGTATACCCATATTTACATTTTTAATCAATTTCCTAGGACAGATAAATTTGTATTTAAAAATTAATATCCAATAACTAAATATTATATTTAATAATGTTTTATTAATAATAACTAAAGTAAGAGATAAAGCTATTCGGCCCACTTGTCAGAGCAAAAGAGAAATAGGCAAGAGTTACAGCCAAATATAAAACAATAATGTGACCATGCAAACATGGAGATGGAGGAAAGATTAAAGGGAATTTTGGGAAAACTAAGGATTTATGGGGGATGAAGTCCAAGGTTCAAAATCTCCATTAATATACTGTTCCTTGTGAATGGATTCTATAGGGAAATAAAAGGTTCCCAGGTACTGTAAATCATTAGACCAATGCTGGATAGACACTCAGTAAGTTTATTGAAATGGAGATCCTTGTTTATTCCATTATCCAATCCACCAGCAATTGTTAAATGCTATAGGCTATGCCCCATGCTAAGCACTAGAGAGTGTATAATTAGAACATCTTGAATCCTTGGACTTCATCTCCCAGCATCCCTTTCCTCTTTCATCCACACCTTGCCTGCTTACAGTTGTATAGATAAATGTGGGTGTGGCCCCACTTCTCTCTTCTTGCTGCTGAGGCTGGGTGAGCTCGCTTTTACCCTAGCCTGCTTATTTTACTTCAAGTTATTATTAATAAATCTTGTTAAATATAATACTTGGAGTTGTATATTAATTTTTAATCTTACAAGAGAAAAAGTCTGAAATGAATTAGCCTCATGTAACAAGATTTAGTTTAATAAGGAAATTTTAAATAATAATAATATAGAGAACAAATGACTACAAATCTGTGAATGAGTTGACCAGTGGACAGTGAAGTTTCTTCTAGTTCTAAAGTTATCTTTTTCTTAGAAGATTTATGGAGGCACATTTTACTTTGACATAAAACATAATCTAATAGTTACAACTTGAATACAGTGAACTCCCAACCACTATATTTATTCTTAGTTGACGACTTTAAAGTCCTTTTATTGAAGGGTTGTTGTTTTTTAAAAGGAAGGTTAGCAACTAAATGGTCTCAGTAATTCCTTCTCTCTGTTTTCTATGATCTGTTTCCACACCTTTCTTATCTATCTATGCTTCTGCTTCTTCAAAATTCTTTCCACCTTTCTATTCTTTGAGTATTTCTAATCTTTTTTTTTTTTTTTGGAATAGTTAAATTTGGCCAATGTTTTCCTGACAGTGGTACAATTATATGAAATATATAGATTTGGGGGTGTGAGTGGATGGGTAGGATTGGGGTGAAATCTTATTCACTTGAGTATTGAAAATGTTTCATCAGAAACAAGCAAATAATTTTGTTTTATTTTAGTAGTTATAAAGAGTTATCCTTCTGTCTTTTGTTCATAATTAGAAGAGCTATGATTGAAATTCTGTTTTTGGTAAGTAGGTCTGTTGAAAAGAGGTGAGACAATGGGATTTCCCAATATGACTCATTATTCACATAACATAAATTTTCTGAGCACCTACTATGTGTACTGTATTTTCCCCGACACTTTAAAAACTGCATAAAATAACCCTTACTCCTTTTCAAGGAATGACAGTCTCTTGGGAAAGGTGGGAAATACACAAAATGTTAATACTAATAATACAATACAGTACATATTTAAATGTCAAAATCAATGGAGAAAAATAAAGGCAATTTGAATTTAGAGGAAAGGAAACAGTAATAACACATTTTGAAAAACCATTACACATAAAGTGAGACACAATGATGATAATGAGTACTTATAGTTATAAAGTCTGAGTTTATTAACTGATTTTACAAATAATATTGGTTTTGTTCCCACAATAAGCAGGTGTGAGAAGCATGGCAAGAATTAGCATTCCTTTTCCTAAGGTAAGATAGTAAGGATAGGAATAGGAGCTTTCTGATTTCTAATCTGAATACAGTTTCACATCTATTCCAATATATTAATTATTGAAGTGTCAGCTGCAATTGATATAAAAGAAAACAAACTGAGCTGGGTAGCTCAGTGGATTGAGAGCCAGACCTAGAGGCGGGAGGTCCTAGGTTCAAATCCAGCCTCAGACACTTACCAGCTGTGTGACCCTGGGCAAGTCACTTGACCCCCATTGCCTACCCTTACCACTCTTCCACCTATAAGTCAATACACAGAAGGTAAGGGTTTAAAATAAAAAAAAGAAAAAGAAAAAGAAAACAAACAAAAAATTTATTTCCCCATGTGCATTCATTTTTACTTATTTGGTGATAATTCTGATATTTGCTCTAGCCAATTAACATGAGTACAGATTCTCATAGGGCAGTGATGGGGAACCTATGGCACAAATGCCAAATATGGAATGCAGAACACTCTCTGTGAGCACAAAAGCACTTGTCACCCCCACCCAAGTTTATTACTAGAAAGGCAAGAGGACTCTGGTTGAGCTGCTCCGTTCCCCTTTCCACTGTGCCTGACTGCATTTCTTTTCATATTACCTGCCTCTCTGCCCAGTATCCCAGTGGGAACACTTACTCTCCTCCCCATCTCTGCCCTAGCTGAGGACATTCCTCACTTCACACATTACCTAACCCAGCAGCCTAATGGGAGTGCTTTCTCCCTCCCCTCTGTGGAGTAAGGGTGTGTGGGGGGTATAGGTACTTGGTATGGGGGAGGGGCATGGCACAGGGTTTTGGGGGAGTGGGCACAGCACTTGGATTGAACTGGGGTAGGGGTGAGGGGTGGGGGGCAGGGCTCGGCACTCCATCTCTAAAAGGTTCTCCATCAGTCAAAAGAGATAGGACACTGAGCTAATGAAAGTGAAAGCAAAAAAAATGAATTTGAATCCAGCTTAAGATACTCACCTTTGATCTAGTTCAGGGCAAGTCAGAAAATCTCCCTCAATCTTATTCAGTTTCCTCAAGTGACAAATGACAAAAAAAGGAACATCTACCTCAGAGATTTGATGTGAGGATCTTTTCTGATAAGGGATATTGAGCATTCTGAAAACCTTAAAGCTCTGTCTACAAACACCAGTGTTTTTTCTTCTGATCATGAAATTACTTTTTTGCCAGAAGCTAGATATTTCCTCTGAAAAGAGACATTTTTAATCTTTCTGAGACTGTTTGTTGCTTACCATGTCTAGCACATTTCAATTATTTTCTAAAATAGTTGAGATAGATATGAAGATAGATATGTAGATCCTACAAGTCTTTGCCTTTCTTCTCATTTCTTAATCTTGAACAATACTGACTCGCGTATTTTCCTCACTCTTTTCACATCTATCTGCCTTCATATTGCAATAACCAAGTATCTAGGAACTGATTAACTTAGTTGCTAGATCTCACCACGTTCTTCATAGAATTTCTCTGTCTCTTCACTCTCAATGGTCAATATATTCACATAAGCTCCATTTATCTTCATGGTGATCTTTTACTCATGCTTTTAATGAGTGTTGCAAATCATGTTCCATTTGCCCAGAACTCCAAGGATTTCTCAACATATCTGCAAAAGGTTGTTCAATATCTTTATCTTCATAAACAATGAATATAGGTTAGTGGGTAATGTGTTCAACTTTTAACAAGAAACTGAGTTCAAATCCTGCCTCAGATTGCCTCTAACTTGCTATAGGACTATACAGAAAGGCAATTGATTTAATCATCCTGAGGCTATCTTTTGTCATCTCTAATATGGTATAAGTCTTACCTACCTCACAAGTTGTTTTTGTTTAGGAGGAATTGAAATAATATTAATGAAATATTTTGTAAGTTTTCATTAAAATATAGTCATTATTGCAATATCAATCATAGAAAAATTAGTTTTTAATTTTAGGTATATCTGCTCAATTAATTAGGCAGAAAAGTGGTACAGAGGTTAGAGCACTGAGTTTGGGATCAGGAAGACAACTTCACGAGTTCCAATCTTACTTCAGACATTTACTAAATGTATGACTTGAAGGAAAGGTCACTTCTATCCCTTTTCATTAGTTCTTTATCACTTCAGCCCCTTTCCCTTAGTTCTTTATCTGTAAAATGAGCTGGAAAAGGAAATAGAAAACCACTTAAGTATCTTTGCCAAGAAAACCCCAAACTTAGATCATAGATAGTCAGATAAGATTGAAACAACACAATGACACCAACCTGATCAGTTAAAAGAAAATTACTTTACATGTATCTGGGGTCCATAGCTAATAATAAGGAAGTTTTAAAAAGTAGGAATAGAGATGGAGGCATAAGTGAGTTTTTTTTCTCTCTCATAAACAGAGGGATTTTAAAGGTTTAGAAATGTAGATTGGTAAATTTTCTGAAATGTTAGATTAAAAAGAGCTCCCCAGTTCTCATAGAGGTTATGGGACTCTCCCAACATCATGTAGTCAATCTGCCTCCTAAAGTTAAGAATTATGATGGATTCCTGCTCTAGATAAAGACAAACTAAAAGGAGGGTAAGTCCAAAAAACCTTGTAGCTTTAATGAATTAGAGGGCATCGCTGAATAAGCTATTGACAAGAGTGAACTGAGAAAAATATCATGACAGATGGGTCATGGGTTCCCTTCAGGGAGGCAAATAAAAGGTTTGGTTACTTTCAAAACCTTATCATTCATGGACCTTTAGTCTATTGACTATTTGCCCATATTGTCTTGAAGCATAAATGAAAATGATGAAAAAAATGCTTCTATGAAGATAAATGTAGCTTTATATGAACATATCTGTCACTGAGAATGGAGAGATGGAGAAATTCCATGAAAAATTTAATGAATTCCTAGGAAAGAAATGAATCAATGCCTGGATATTCAGTAACTTCAATACAAAAAGCAGATAGAGGTGAAAACAGTGGAAAATATGGTGGTCAATATCATTCAAGATTACAAAATGAAAAATAAAAAGCAAAGGCTGGTAAAATCTTCAAAGCCGCATATCTATCTCTGCTGGTTTGGAAAAGAATTGTATTGTGTTGGACAAAGTGAGCAACAAATAATTTCACAAAAGCAAAAAATGCTTATCGTTTAATAGGGTACAGCCGACTAGCAAAAAAGTCATTTTATAATCAGAATAAAATTTGTTAACATTTGTGTGGAACTTTAAGGCTCAGGAGATGTCTTGAAGGTAGGATTTAATTTGCAGAGCAATTAAATATATTGAATTATATTATGAAGGACATAGTTTGGATATAGGACATAAAAGATTAGGCCATTTTCACATGGTTTAGCTTTAGAGATGCCTTATAGGATGATCTGAAATAGGATTGAGAATGGAGGGGGATGAGGGCAATGGGGTGGGGGAGGAAATCTTAGGAGGAGAAGTTTTCAATAGGGTGGTTCACTTTCCCCTGATTTTAATGCAACCTTATTTCTTTCACCTCTTGAGCTACAGTAAAATGGGGAAAAAAAGTCCAATTATCTTTAGGTCTTCAATGACAGTGATACATTGCTGCTACTGTTTTTACAGGTCTCTCTCTTCCAATTCTTGTTATCCTTCACTGAATGTTGAGTCTTTCTATCTGTCACAGTGCTTTAAATTAACCAGTGCAAGAGATCTTAGCTGGAACAGCTGCTTAAGTGACAGCTTCCACTTTCTCTTTGTGTGCATAAAATAGAGATTTCAAACTATTTCTGCACATCTTAAAATAACTGACAACACAGTAATTAAGGTTAAAAGGTAAGGGAAAAAGTTTCAATTATATTGGTCAGCTTCAATGACTGGAGCCATGGAAGTTCTTTTTTACTTACTTTGTTTAATATATTTTTTATGGTGTTGGATGTCCATTTCTGCCAGTCATTTCTTGGTGGTTTTTCTGCCCCCAAAGTCCACTAATAAGGACTTTTAAATTGAAGTTCCTAGATGCTTTGCCTGTGACCTCAGGAATATTTGTTAAAACCTAACAATTTGTAAAGAAGATACAATCCTCAACAGGCAATAAAGTTTACATAGACATAAATCAGGAGGGTGAAATCTGTTGCAAAGGATAATCTAAATAAGCATTTTAGTAGCGATACCTTTCCTTACAAAGATGTTGCCTAAAACAATGAAATTCAAAAATGGAAGATGTAAAGAACACAGATCTTCCTTGATGTTGGACAATTCATTTAGAGGTATAATTTACAATGTTGACATTGGAACAATTGAGGAATGTTGTAGGAGGAGGGATACCTTAGGGGACTCAACAGTTCCTAATGAGCAGGTCCTTACTGTGAGAATGGGGGAAAAAGGTAGAAAGGCAAATACATTCACAGAGTTACTCTTCAGATAAACCCTCATAATGATAGGGCAAATATGTCATCTAGAAGATGCCCAGCTTAACTAATTATGATAATTCAATGCAGGGATCATACTGAGAAAGATCAACTTTCAATTATTGAAACTGATACATAAGGATATTTGTTTTTGCAGTAACTCACTTAAATATTCAATCTTCTAGCCTAGTGATTCCCAAAGTGGGTACCACCGCCCCCTGGTGGGTGCTGCAGTAATCCAGAGTGGCTGTGATGGCCACAGGTGCATTTGGGGATGGTGAATAACTGTAAGGGGGTGATAGTATAAAAGAAAGAAGAGAAGATTTAGAAAAATTGATTCATATATTCCTCTCATTTATGTATTTCTGCTTAATTTTTCTTTGAACAACGTACTGGACGTTGGCTCGGTTCCACATACTCCCTCACTTGCATTGAGGTATGTGCAATCGTGCACTGCTGCTGTTCATGTGGTGCCACTGAATTGCCATTCCAAAACAGGTGAACACTATGAGCATTGCTGCAGTAACTGCCACTGGTGGGATTGGTCAATCGAAAGGCCAAAGCTTATAATGGAAGTAATAGTACTACCAGCAGATTTTGGAGCACACTATGAATCTCCACAGTTACAAGAAGAACTGATAGAAGTAACTACAAATGATGAAAGGGAATTTAAATTCAAAAGCAGTTACCAACAATTCTGGCTGCAAAAGGAGGTCCCTATGGCTTATCCTGAAATATGGGCCATAATTCAAAAGTTCTTAATTGCATTTCCTTCATCATATTTAGTAGAATGTGGATTCAGTGGGGTAACCAAATTATTAACAAAAAAAAGAAGCCAATTGCAAATAGTCAATCGCGGTGATTTAAGATTACTGCTGACGAAAATAGAGCTGAAGATTACTAAATTGGTACCAGCACACCAGGTTCATCCTTCTCATTAAGATGATTTCAAATGTTTTAACTTTTTTTGTATTACATTCTATTCTGAGTTCAATAAACATTTTCATAATTTCAAAGTTCAATGTTTCTGATTTACAACTTTCTTTACTATATTTTACAAAAAAGGTAGAAACATTAATATATATGTCTTTCCTATTAATTGCTATTAAAATTAAAAAAAAATAAATTTCCAGGGGGCGCTAAGTAATATTTTTTTCTGGAATGGGGGCGGTAGGCCAAAAAAGTTTGGGAACTCCTGTTCTAGCCAATGAACCCAATAAGTTACAAAGTTTGTATCAGTCTACTTAGATAGAAGCAGTCCCATCATCTCAGAGTTTTGCATAGTAATAGAGGTATATAAATAGACACACAAACACAGATAGTACTTTATGGATAGTATATGATAGATAAGAATGGGCATTAATGTAAAAAAAACGCAAACACATACAAAGACACACAATAGATTGATTTATATCTGTGTATCTATGTACTATGCATATATATATGTATGTATATATATGAGAAGTAAGTGGCAAACCACTCCAGTATCTCGGCAAAGAAAACCCAAAATGAGATCATAAAGAATGAAAAATGATAAAACAACAAAATACATTGCTATTCATTGTCAGGCCTGATATGCAAAAAAAAAAAATCTTGGTGTCAAATAAAAATAATGATTATATCCAACAATATAGGTTTGAGGAATGTGAAATTGCATTTTCAGAATCCTGGGTGGAGTTTTGTGGTAGCCCTGAGAAGAGGAATATTCACCAGAGTCCTCAGCCCTTTGAAGATAGGATTAACTCTCCCCTTGTTTATTTTTAGCTAACCAAAACAAGAATTTAAAGTACCCCTACTTACCATTAAGTATGAGAATTCACAAGTCATTTACTAGAGTAAGCTCATACCTCCAAAAGCCACTATGCCCCTTCCCACCTTGGGCAGTGCTAGGCAAATGGAAAGACTACCATTGTTTTTTTCTTTTTTTGTTTTTTTGAAGAAGGGGGAGTGACATGGAAAAAGAAGCATAAAAGAAGAGAACAGCATGGTCTAGCATTCATTCCTTTCCTGGTGTTTGGAGAGATTGGTTCCAGAGATTCTTTCCTGGCATTTGAAGTGAGTGGCTGAGATCTCTGCCCAGGCTTGGAGGAGACTTTTCCCTTGGATCCTGCATCAGGCTTGCTGGGTGAGTAGCTGAAATTCCTGGAACTCTGACTGAAGACACCACTGGGACTTCTGGCTGAGGATTGACAGGAAATCCACATGGAGACAAGGGACTTGGAAAAGCCCCTACTGGGGCTGAGCTGGACTTCACCAGAGAAGGACTGCTAGGCTTGTTAGAATCTGCCTCTTTATCTACATTTTTCCACTTTCACTCTTTCTACTTCTTTGTAAATAAAGCTTCTAAAAGTCATTTTGACTTAAGCTATAATATTTTAAAAATTGGTGACCGTGATGTTACTTTATAACTCTCATATTTAGTAAAAACCCCTAAAATTAACTATTATAGCAAAATGTAAGTTGTTAGTGTATTTCCATAAAACATTTTGAAAATATCTTCAAGATTTAATGGACTAAAGTTTAGCACTATTAACATGATATCTTGGGTGTTAGATGAAAAAGGCGACAATGTAATCCAGCTAATTTTATTATGACCATTATGGGCAACTCAGAGGGAGAGGATCTACACTGATCTAAATCAATGGATGATGTTCTAATTTCATTTCCTTCTTGAATAATCTTACACTGACATAGTTAAATACATCCAAATTTGCTAATGCTTGAATGACCTTTCTTTCCTATATTATATATGACATGAGAGCCACAAGGACATCCACCTGAATCAGACTTCATTTATTAGAATGATGTTTCAACTCTGTTAAGATAAATCCAAAGGTATTTAATCTACAGTGGGAATATTTATTTCCAAATTAGAATGATGGAAGAGGATTTGCATATCAATTGGAGATAAATGTTATATACATCCATGAAGCCAGCATATATTTAACTTTTCATGTAGGTATTCCCATTTTTGTTAAAACTTTCCTGAAAATGCCTCCCCAAATATGTAAACATTTTCTTTTCCATTTTCCTTTTCTTTAAAGATTTATAGCTCAAGTAGACTGAAATCACCTAGCTTAATTTGACCTTTTTACATAAGAGCAGGGTTAAGGAAGTTAAATTACTTCTCCAAAATCATACAGGAAGTATTTCTCAGAATTGTGATATGAATGTGGGCCCTCTGACATCAGAGGCAGTCTAATTAAAATCTTTTGTTTACTCAATAAGGGAACTGATATTAAATAAAGCTAAATGGATTTCTAATGGTCACATAGATATTGCATCAGAGAGGTGGAATTCTGGGATGTAAGGAGGGCAAAGAATGGGACTTTCAGAAAGTAATACATAACAGAATTTGAATAAAATATAAACTAATCTCTGTCCTAAAGGAGACAAAAGATCCTAAGGAATACTAACTTGCTCTCTTGGTTTTCTAGATAATTTTATTTTAAAGAATTGAAAATAATAAAATTACAGAATCACTCAATTGTTAGGGATGTGAATAATCATTTATCCAAAGTACATCTGAAAAAAAAAAGTGTATATAGTTCAGCATACTTGACAGACATTAATCCAGACTTTAAAACTTTTGGTGAGGATGAACCTATAATCCCTCAGAGTAAACTCATTCCCCTTTCACACAACTATACATGTTAGCTCCTTAAATATATTTTTAAGCTATGATGGTAAGAAGAGGAAAATCAAAGAAAGGCAAAGATAATCAACAGAGATGAGATGATATTAAACAAATCCTAATATTTTTCTTTTAAAAAGGCTTAGATAATATATATATATATATATATATATCAACATTTATATAATCAATAACATACTGGATAACAAGGTGAAGATTAGATCATGAAAAGCTAAGGCTTTGGGATAAGCATTATAATGCAGTATGAAAACATATCCTGAAGTTCACAAGCATAAGAAGGCATAGTTGAATAGCAATTTGGGAATGGAAAACATTTCTGATAGTATCACCCTTTATGTCTAAACCATGTACCCATATTAACCTTATCTTGATATACAGTGCAAGGTATTGGTATCTTTCTAGTCTTTGCCAGACTATTTTCCAATTTTCCAAAAACTATTATTGGATAATGAGTTCTTTTTCTACAAAAGTTTTTTTTATCCAATATTAAATCATTAAGGCCAATTATGATTAGATATTTTATACTTGATCTATTCCACTCATCAACCACTGTACTTCTTTAACCATTACAAAATTTTTTTGATAATGAACAGTTTGTATTACAGTTTGAGATCTGGTACTGCTAGGCCAGCTTCCTTCACATAGCTTTTCATTGATTCCCTTAAAATTATTGAGCATTTTTCTTTATGATTAATTTGGTTATTTTTCTAGTTCTATTTTTAATAGAACTATTTTCTATTTTAATAGAACTATTTTTCTATCTATTATCTGGTTCTATCTTGGCAATTATTATGACACTGAATAAGTAGATTAGTTTGGATAGGATTGTCATTTTTTATATAGTTTGGCCTACACAGAAGCAATTAATATTTTTTCTAATTATTTATGTGAGAAATATTTATAGTTGTTTTATATATTTCTGGGTTTTTCTTGGTAGGTAGTATCAACTATTTAATATCCATATTTAATTAAAATGAAATTTCTTTTTCTAGCTGTTGCTGCTGGGTTTTGTTCATAACATACATAAATGCTGAAAATTTAATTTTGTTTATTTCATACCCTGCAAACTTTGACAAAGTAGTTGATTATTTCAGCTAATTTTAGTTGATTCTCTAGAATTCTTTAAATATACCATCATATCAATTGCAGAAAGTAATTGTTTTGATCCTCCCTTGCCCATTCAAATTCCTTCAATTAATTTTCTTCTCTTTTTGCTATACTTAACATTTCTAGAACATTGTTGAATAATAGTGTTGAAAACTGGCATTCTGGTTTCACTCTTTTGGGGATGGTTTCTAGCTTATCTATAGCACTTTGGATAACTGAATACTCAAATTTCCTTCTTCCTGAAGGTATAGCCACCCATTATTTCAGTTGTGTTTCTTCTTTCCTTATAGAAGCAGCTTTGCTGCCCTCAGTCATTATTGTTTGCAAGTGGCACATCTACTCCTCCTCATCTGAATTTGTGTCTACAGGCTTTTCGTAAGCAAATTCAGCAGCAAAAGCCTCAGCTTTTCATTATCATCTCTACATCTTTCAATTTCCCTTTTTTTTTTTTCCTTTGGCCAGTTATTATCCCTTGCCTTTGTCTTTCCACTTAGTGAAAATTCAGACTGCCTTTGACCCTCAACAAGCTTCCTGGATATCTGTTCTCTCTCCCAACTTTGATGGACTTTGGGTATCCAAGACAAATGATATGTAATACTTAATTTGATATTTTCTATGTTGGTTTATGTAGTCCACTCTGTGGCTCACAAGAAAAAAAAAGAGTTGTTGTTTGAAATTCTAAGAAATTGAGAGACTTGAGAGTACCTTGATTGTAAGACTACAGTGAAGAGACTGTGTATTTTGCCAACATACTCCCCTGCTTCACCTTTCATATCCCAATTGTCTCCCCATCATTCCCTGATCACATTAGCATTTTCCTTTAGAATAAATGTTATGCCACAAGGTATAAAAGCAAGAAATTGTGGATCACAAATTAATCACAGTTACTTTTATCTTGGTGAAGTGAGCAAAACTCCCATTCAGTATCAAGTATTAGCTCACAAGTTAAAGGACCTCTTTGCCTAGCTTCCCATCCCAATAACTAAGCAAAGTACAAAATCATTCTGTGGTCCATTATGAAGAATTACATTACATGAACCTTGGAACTTGTTTTTGCAGTAATACCCCTCATACCTATGAATCATTACCACCACTTCTTAAGTGAACTTTGATTTAAAATCACAATTTCCCAGTGGTCCCCATCACAGATCTCTTAAATTCCAGAATGTTATTAATCAAGCACCTATTGAGAAGGACCTTGCAGAATGCTCAAGAAGTTGTTGACAGTGTCAGTACTCCCTTTTGATCTTCCCATTTGCCCACAACTTCCTCATCCCCTAAGATACTGATGACCAAATTCTAGATGTTTGATTTTTCAGGAAAATTACTGTAAAATGTTTTCTCACATTTCTGTTTTCCTTTTAATCTTGGTTGTGTTGATTTTGTATGTATAAAACTTAATTCACCCCGTCCTTCTTCTCTCCTCTTCTCTCCTCTCTCCTCTCTCCTTTCCTCTCCTATGTTCAATTCTGTTCTCCTCTTCTCTCTTCTCTTCTCCTCTCCTCTCCTCTCCTCTCCTCTTCCCTTCTCTTCTCTAACTCTCTTTCCTTTTCCCCAAAAGTTTCATGGATTTGATAACTTGATATAGTGTATTGCCATGGATATATGAAAGAGAGGCAGCAAGACATAGTAGATTGAAATGCAGCCTCATAATCAGGAAGACGAGGAATCAAATCATGCTTTTGATACACTGAGCAACCATCAGTGTGCTAATTAATCATTCACTTTGTAGAGACAGAAAATGTTGATTGGTAGAAGAGGTTTCCTCATCAGGAAGTTTTTTGTTATATGTTCAGTTTCTAAAACTAGTTCTATTCTTCCTGTAGCATTTCATCTGGTATAGCTTGACTCCCTTTGATTCTCTGATTGAATACTTATTCCCTCCAATTCTTTCTTAAGTATTTCCTGACCACCACACTTACATCTTAGTGCACTACATTCTTTCTTCAAATTATCTGATATTTGTTTAGCTGATTGAATTAATATACTCTAACCCCAATAAGTCATGCCTTCTTTGATGTCATAGACTTTAGAATTTTTTTTTTATTCTTAGCTCCTAGCATAGAGTGTATTTAGTAATACAGGTTAAATTTAAGTGTATATAACACAGATTTCATGAGGTTGTATGAAATTGAATTGAATGGAATTTTTAATTTATAATTCCAGTATCGAGAAAGCATGAATATGGTTGGTATCTAATCAGTAGCTACTTCCATCACTATGTGAAGATTATTTATTATCTCATATCTTTGCCTGACATGTATCTGGGTATTCATCAATTTTGGCTGTTGATGAAACTGGTGCTATTAAAAGACAGTTGCTTAAATCAATTAACCCAACAGTTTCCAATGTGAAGGAGTAATAGTCACCTTGATTTTCATGGCTTATTACTGTTTACATAAGATATGTATTTCACTATACAAAAGAACCTGGTTATGACCCATTAATTCATATTATTAATATAATAATTACATAGTCATGAGATGAGTATACAGTTAATATTGTAATTAGAATGTGGTAAGAAATGTATGCATATGCGACCTGGGAGGATGAGGGATTGGAAGAAGTGAACCATATCACAAATCATCCTATTCAGTATAAAAAATACCACAGTTTCTGATACCTAAATGCAGCTGTAGCAGATAAATGCTGAATGAAGAAGAGAAAGATGGTGAGTGATCCACATTAGGTTCCCATGGTATTCAGAACGATAATGATTAGAGTGTAGTAAGATATTCAATTGGAGGAGAAATTTGGTGTCACGAAGAGTTGAAACCAGCTGAACTAACCGAACAATGGTGTCAAGGAAAGAAATTGACTTTTCTCTTGATTTTTATGTAAAAAGGTGGATATAAAAAATCTATTATTTATAATGTAGTGATATAGTGTACTTATATTTTAATTATTATCACTTGATATAAAGTACCATTGTTATTCACTTCAAAGATACGTGTTTCTTTAGAGAGAAAATATTTACAGCTGAGAATAATAATTTTTGCTATTGGTATACAAAGATACAGAAAAGACTAAACTGGAAGTCTTGAACCACAATGGTAATATTTTCTCCTGGATCATTGTTAAGCAAAATTGAGCTCTGATTTTCTTTTTTTTTTCAAATAAATTTTCCTTCTAAAAACAACCCATACTGATCTAATCAAAAATTGTATGTATATATGTATAAATAGGCAACATTAATGAATATATAGTACATATATGCATATGGTTGTATGTGTGAGCATAAAGATATATAGATAATGGTCAACCCATCAATAAACATTCATTAAGCACCTTCTATTTTCCAGTAATCATGCTAAGTACACAAGAAGCAAAAAGAGGAAAAAGGCAGTACCTGCTCTAATGTACCTTAAAATCTAGTGGGAGAGACAACATACAAACAGGTATTTACAAAGTAAGCTATACACAGGATAAGCAGTAAATATTTAGTAGAGGAAAACACTGGAATTTGAAAGGATATGGAAAGCTTTCTAAAGGAGGTGGCATTTTAGTTGGTACTTAGGAAGATAAGTAGTAGGAGAGGAGGAAGATGATGTTTCCAGGCATTGAGAGAATGTCTAGAGCAGATAAATAGATTGTTTTGTTCTTTGAATTGCGATGAATCCAAAGTCAATGGATTGGAGATTACATGGCAGGTAGTCAGAAGTTGTCTTTAAAAAATTAGGAGGGGGCTAGGTTATTAAGTGTTTTGAATAACAAACAGAAAATTTTATATTTGTTTATGCCAACAATATTTGGACTCATGCTTTAAGGAAATCATTTTAATATTAAATGGAGGATGGATTGGAATGAAGCAAGATTTGAGACAGACAAACTCCTCAAAAGTCTATTACCAGGGGGCAGCTGGGTAGCTCAGTGGAGTGAGAGTAAGGCCTAGAGACAGGAGGTCCTAGGTTCAAATCCAGCCTCAGCCACTTCCCAGCTGTGTGACCCTGGGCAAGTCACTTGACCCCCATTGCCCAGCCTTACCAATCTTCCACCTATGTGACAATACACCAAAGTACAAGGGTTAAAAAAAAGTCTATTACCATAATATAGCCTTTAAAGTTAAAATAAAGATAAGAATTAGGGAGGATTTAGATAAAAAATTAGAGTTCCATTTTAGTTTAAGATATCTAGTGGATGTCCATTTTGAGATATCTAAAAGTGGAATGATTATTATTTTTCTTATTTTTTTTTTAAAACCCTTACCTTGGCTCTAAGGCAGAAGAGTGGTAAGGGTAGGCAATGAGGGTCAAGTGACTTGCCCAGGGTCACACAGCTGGGAAGTGTATGAGGCCACATTTGAACCCAGGACCTCCCAACTCTAGGCCTGGCTCTCAATCCACTGAGCTACCCAGCTGCCCCCAAGTGGAATGATTATTGAAAGAGACTTTGAGGCAGGATAGGTAGATATGAGAATCATCAACATTATGTTATTTAAATCCATGAGAACCATTATTACCAAGTGAAGTTGATGGAGGAGAAAAGAAGATAACCTGTGATACAACCCTGAGACATACCTATGGTTGGTTAGAAGTCACTACCTATAAAAGGATCCAGGTAGAGAGACTGAGCAGGAGCAGTGGAATGTTAGAAATTAAAAAAAAAAAAAAAAGAAACAGGAGAATTTGGTATTCTGATTCTGTAGAAAAGAGTATCAAGGAGGAGAGAATGATCAACTGCATCAAAGGCCACAAGGAGACTAAGGGCAATGAGGGTTGAGAAAAAGATATTGGATTTGGCAGCTAAAAGAACACTAGTAACCTTGTTGAGAATATTCTTAGTGGAATAATATGGCCTGAAGACAGACTGTAGAAAATTAAGAAGAGAACGAAAGAGGGCAAAATGGAGTTGCCTATTGTATATAGCATTTGAAGGGTTTAACAACAAAGGTCAGACAAATTATAAGAAAAGTTAGCTAGCATGGAAGGATCAAATGAGGAGACTTTTCAGGATAAGAGAAAAAATTGCATGTTTGTAGGCAGTAGGAAATGAGCCAGTTAAGATTAGGAAGATGATGGAGAAGGGCCTAAAGCTTCCTCACCTTCCTAATCTGCTTCACAACCAAAAATAACTCCAGGAAATCAGTGCCAAAAGCAACAAAAACATGCAGGATTCAGGAATAAAGCTAAAGATCCAGGAATAACTAGGGAGGAAGGATTTTGAGTTGCCTGGCTTTAGTCTCATCCTCTACAGGCCTTGGGGACAAGACCAGAGCAAATACCATGGAATCAACAAGGCAGCCTCCTTTGGTAAGAATGGACAAACACCTTGTTTGCTGTCCCAAAGCTGAAATCCCTGAGGATACCACTGGGATCTGCATGTAGAGGGCTCTAGAGGAAACCGTGTCAGCAGCAGCCTTAGTTCTAGAGAACTTCATTGATCCAAAGCTGTGAATTGAAGTAGTGGACACCACAGAATCTATGAGTACCAGGCCCTAAGGACAGAAACTCAAACCCCAAGAGTCATTGCTAACAAATGAAGGACTTTGAAGGCCCAAGAAAGGAGGACTAGATGCCTTCTCTATTCCACACTATGGCATTAGGGGAGGAGAAATAAGGGAGGAGCTTGCACTGGTGAATGTGGTTGCTGACCAACTGAGTCCTCATCAGATGTGGTATCTCCAAGAAGAGGAGAGCCATTGGATGCTGCTAATGGGGAGGTAGATTGTCCATTTGCAATTAGAATGGTAGAACTCCTCTTGGGCTCAAGTTGGAACACCTGTGGACATTCACAAATTAGAGTTTCAGTGGGGTAATTGCTCTTCTGTTTCTCCATCCCTTTAAAGAGAAATTATGTGCATATCTCTCCTCCTTGCTTCATGAAACTCAACAATTCCTCCTACTCTTTTGCATTTAAAAGTTATAAAAATTAGGATAGAACCAATTGTGGGAAGATAGTGAAATAAAGCAGTAAATACTTTAAAATAATACCTCAAAATTAATTTTATAAATACAGAAAAAAAAAACTAAAAGCAAAGGAAAAACACTCATCAATCCTAAAACAACCTGAGAAGACATTAAGAAATAACTCACCTGGTGGAGTGGTTGTCTGGCCAGATTCAGATACAGGTTGGAAGATACTACCAGAAATATACCTGCTGAGACAAAACCAAGAACTCTAGGAAAATAATAACAAAATATATTTTTATTTAAATTAAGTAAAAATTAAATGCCTGCAGAAATATTAATTTTCCATTGATTGGTTGAGCCTATATAATGTCTATATAATGTAAAAATTTAAATTCTAAGTTAATGTAGTTATTTATTACCAAACCAATTAATGGTTTTATTAAGCAATGGGAAAAATCATATGAAGAAACGAAATACTAAGACTAACAAAGGATTATTTTTAGATAGAATGTTTTTAGATAGATAGAAAGGAAGTCTATCAATACCAGATCTAAAGTCTCTTTACAGCTGATATTATGGTATACTTATAGATTCCTAGGAAATCAACTAAAAAAACTGGTTGAAATAATGAATAACTTTAACAAAGTAGCAGGATATAAAATAAACCCACATAGATCATCACAATTTCTACATATTTCCAACGAAATTCAGCATCGTGTTAGAAAGAGAAATTCCATTTAAAACCACACAATATAAACTATTTTTGAATCTATTTGCCAAAACAAAAGCAGAAAATTATCTGAACACAATTTCAAAGCACTTTTCACACAAATAAAATCAGATCGAAACAACTGGAAAATCATTAATTGTTCATGGTTAGGCCAAGCTAATATAATCAAAATGACTATCCTGCCTAAATTAATTTACTTATTTAGTGCTATAGCAAACTACCAAAAAAACCATTTCATAAACTAGAAAAAATAATAAAATTAATCTGGAAGAACAAAAGGTCAAAAATATCAAGGGAATTAATGAAAAAAAATGAAGGATGGTGGCTTAGCAGTACCAGATCTTAGAAGGTACTATAAAGCAATAATCATCAAAAAAATTTGAAACTATTTAAGAACAAGAAGGGTAGATCAATAGAATAGAGTAGGGCACCCAAGGATCCTAATCTTTAGGATAAGAACTCACTATTTGACAAAAAAAAACATGCTAGAAAATTGTAAAAACAGTGTGACAAAAAATAGACTTAGAATAATAATATCGTACAATCAAAATGGGTATATGATTTAATCATAGAGTGATATTATGTTAGAGAAACATGAAATAGTTTACCTGTAACATCTATGGAGAAGAGAAAAATTTATGGCCAAAGGATAGACAATATTTCAAGTTGTAAAATGGATAATTTTGGTTTTATTAAATTAAAAAAATGTACAAAAAATCCCAATGTAACCAAGAATAGAAGAGAAACAATAAGCTGGGGGAAATATAACAAATTTCTATGATAAAGGTCTCATTTCTCAAATATATAAAGAACTAAGTTAAATTTGTAAAAAATCCAAGTCATTCTCAAATTGAGAAATGGTCAAAGGATATGGAGACAGTTTTCAGATGAAGCAATCAAAGCTATAAATAATCATATGAAAAATTGTTTTAAATCCCCTTGATTAGAGAATAACAAATTAAAACAACTCCGAGGTACCACCTCACACCTATCAGATTGGCCAATATGATAGTAAAGAAAATGATAAATGTTGGAGGAGATGTGGCAAAATTGGGACACTGATGCATTGCTGGTGGAACTTTGAACTGATCCAACACTTCTAGAGGACAATTTGGAATGGTTCCCAAAGGGCTATAAAAGAATGTATACCTTTTGATCCAATAATTCCACTACAGGGTCTATAAAAAAGTGGGAAAGGATCTGTTTTTGCCAAAGTATTTACAATTGTTCTTTTTGTGGTAGAACCTAAAGGGTGTCCCTCAACTGGGGAATGGCTGAACAAATTGTAGTATATAATGATGAAGGAATACTATTGTGCTATAAAGAATGATAAACAGAGTAATTTCATAAAAAGCTTGAAATACTTAATTAAAACAGAGTGAAATAAGCACAACTAGGAGATCATTATACTAAGAAACTACAATATTCTGGAATGATCAAATCTGATAGACTTTGCCACTAACAGGAATACAATGATCCAGGATAGTTCTGAGGACTTATGAAAAAATAAGCTATCCACCTGCAGAGAAATTACTGTTGGAGTAGCAATGCAGATGAAACATATGATTTATCATTTTTAAAAAAATTTGGCTATATATATTTTGGGGATCTGATTTAATAAGGATTTTTGCCTATAAAAATAAAACATATGAAAATATGTTTTGTTGATTATACATTTATAACCCAGTTTCAATTGCTTGTGAGCTCCAGGATGAGTTGGAGATAGAAGGGAGAGAGATAATACGGATCATATGACTCTGGAAAACCTATGGAAGTTTGTTATTAAAATTAAAAAAAATATATTTGCATACTCCTTGATCCAACAATATCCCTGGTAGGTCTCTTTTGAAAAGTGACCAAGGAAAAAGGAAAAGAACTAATATGTCCTAAATAATTTATAGCAGCTGTATTTAAAATATATTTTTCTCATATTTAATAACCACTACCACAACCACCAAAAAATATGAACATTTAACAAGTGAATAAAATGTGTAAAACCAAAAAAAAAATCCACATTGTTTAAAATTTCTTTAAACATATGCAAATTATATATGTATGTTAATATGAACATTCTTTAATTCTGAGTTTTCCTTTGCATTTATTTAATTTGATACATCTTTCCTTTCAATTTTGTGGCTATTCAATTTTTTTAATGAAATCATAGTATATTTTATTCTTATTCTCTTTTCATCTCTTCCTATAGTTACCTTATTTTCTTCACATTTTTGGTATTTGTCATTTCTAATAACATAATACAATCTAATATGTTAAAATATCACCGTATATTTAGCCATTTCTTCCAATCATTGCATTTCTGTTATTTTTAGTTATTTTCTCTTCACCGAATACTGTATTACAGGCAGAACTATCCCCCCACCCCCCAATAATGTCTTTAGTGCCTGACACTAGTAATGGGAAGCCTAGTTCAGTGAGTATGAACAAAGCTCTTTATCTATATTTCCATTTTGTTTTATTTTAAAAAATCATAGCTGCCCTAGCAATGTAATATTAGGCCTGTGTCTACATGTTTCTTTTAACATTTAATTTGTGCTTTAACCCTTCTGGTTCTCAGTGAACATATATTACCAGAACCATTTTTAATTAGATTTGTCCTTAGGCAGCAGGCACAATCTGTTGCCAGGACTATACTCTTTATAAAACTAAATCTTTACAACTTGGCCATACCTATTGTACCTTTTATTCTACAACCTCTCAGGAATGTAGGATTACCTCCATAGTATGATAAGAGGTAAAGTAAGATATTTTCAGAATATTTTGCTTCCTAAATCATTGGTGTTCCACAAAAAAAACAACAAAAACAAAACAAAAAAAACCAAATAAACAAACAAACAAAAAACAAACAAACTATGTTTAGATTATTTGTATGCCCAAGCTTAAATCTATTGCTAGCCTCATGCAAGTGTGTGGGGTCTCTCTAGATATCTATCATATTTAACTTATCTAAGGTATTATTTATGTCCTTAATCTTTTTCTTTTTTATTTTTGGTTAGATTCATCTGGTTCTGACAAGGGAAAATTAATGTCTCCTGATATTGTTATTTTGTTATCTATTTCCATCTGTGTCTCATTTAGTTTTTTCCTTTAAAAATCTGTATGCTATAATATTTGGTGCATACAGACCAAATATTGGAAATGCTTTCTTATCCATAGTTCCATTTTCCCAATATCATATAGTTACCTTGTTCATTCCTTCAAATAATATCCATTTTAACCCTAAATCTTTCAGAGATCCTGACTACTACCTCTGTGTTCTCTGGATGAGCTGAGGCCATATATATTCCACTCTAGGCCCTTACCTTCATTCTATATGTATCTCTTGTTTTCAGTGTGTTTCTTTTAAACAACATATTGTTCAGCCATTTTCTAATCAATGTGCCCTCCCTCATTTTCCATTTTTTTTGCCACCACAAAGAGTGCAGCCATAAATATTTTTGTACAAGTCTTTTTCCTTATTATCTCTTAGGGGTACAAACCCAGCAGTGGTATGCCGGGTCAAAGGGTAGGTATACTATGTTTTGGTTCTAAGGCAGAAGAGTGGTAAGGGCTAGACAGTGGGAGGTAAGTGACTTACCCAAGGTCACACAGCTAGGAAGTGTCTGAGGCCAGATTTGAACCTAGGAACTCTCATCTCTAGGCTTGGTTCTCAATCCACTGAGTCATCCAGATGCCCAAACAAATTATGGTGTCTGATGGTGATGGAATATTATTGTGCTGAAAGGAATAATGAACTGGAGGAATTCCATGTGAACTGGAAAGACCTCCAGGAATTGATGCAGTGAAAAGTGCAGAACTGGGAAAACATTGTACACAGAGACTGATACACTGTGGCAAAATTGAATACAATAGACTTTTTTACTAGCAGCAATGCAATTACCAGGAAAATCCAGAGGAATTTATGAGAAAGAACACTTTCCATATCCAGAGAAAGAACTGTGGGAAAGGAAATGCAGAAGAATAATATATGATTAAGCCCATACTTCTATAGGGATATGATTAGGATTTTGATGTTAAAAGATCACTCTATTGCATATATGAATAACATGGAAATAGGTTTTAAACAATGATACATGCATAACCCAGTGGAATTGTTTGTCAGCACCAGGAGGGGGAATCATGAATCATGTAACCATGGAAAAATATTCTGGATTAAAAAAAAAAAGCTTCTGGAAAGGAGAGAATGAGTTTATGAGACAAGGATGAGGAAGAAGTAAATTCCAGGCATGCAGGATGACCAATGTAAAGGCATAGGAATAAGAATGGAATGCTTCATTCTATAAACAGAAGACAACATTTTAGCTGAAAATCAGAGTGTTGATAGGGGAATAATATGTGATGAGCCTGGAAAGACAGGTGGGGGAAGATCATACAGAACTCTGGAAGTTAACAGAGAAGTTATTTGATTCTCGAGAAAGAGAGTATCATTGGACTTTATGGAGCAGAGGTATAACAAAGGCAGAGCATGAATTAAGGAAAATCACTAGATTTTCAGTATTAGAATATTGTCTAAAAGCCCTGAAATATTGTTATTTACCTATAGCCCTTTAGCCATTATATGTGAAGAAACAGGAACTGAATCCAGATCTCCTTGGCTCTAAGGATAATTCTCTATTCCATGTGTCATATTGCCTCTGGTAAAATAAAAGATGTTAAGAATTTAAAAAAATAAAATAAAATAAACAACATATTGTCAGGTCCTAGTTTTTTTTTTATCCTTTCTACTTTTGATTTTCTTACCATATATTAATTCATTCCATCATACTCAATGTCATAGTTACTAGCACAGAATTTCCATATGCTCTGGTTTTTGTTTTGTTTTGTTTTGTTTTTACTATTTGCCCCCCTTTTCCTTTTTTTCCTGTCATATCCCTCCTCAGTTCCTTAATCACTTACTTTCCAATTCACATTCCTTTCCAGAAATTCTTTCTTATCTTTTCCCATTGCCCAACTAGTTCCAAATTGGCCCATCTCTCCAAATATCCCTCCTTTGCCACTCCCTCTTTATTTTTTAATTTTTATTCTAATCACCTTTCCAAAAATCCCTTCCATATTCCTATAGCCATTCATTCTTACTTCTTGATATGAGTTCAGTTCTAAAAATTCCTCTTCTTTTTTTCCTTAAAAGTCCTTCCCTATGCCTTTACCTTATTTGCCTTACCTCTAAATATGTACCACTCTCCTTAGACCCTCCAATATCACATCCCCCTTCCCTCCTGTTTCTCTGTACATTGAGATTTTTATCATTTTGTTTATTATGTGGTTCTCTCTTTATCCCATCTCTGATGAGAGAAGGATTTTACTTCTATAAGCCCTCCACCTTCTCTTACCCTTTTCTGTGGCAGTTCCTCCATGCATTCCTCCTTCATAGGAGATAGTCATTCCACCATACCTCATTCAGGTCTATTCCACTACAATTTTGGCTCATTACATTACATTCACCTCAAACATAAATTTTCCCTCCATACATGCTCCTTAATGATGCCATTCCCCGGGGCATAGATGACATTTTCCCATACAGAAATAAAATAATTTACACTTTTGGAGTTTTTTTGATCAGCCTTTCATTACCTCTTTTTATGTTTCTTAGAGACCATATTTTCATTTTGAGTTCCGAGTCTTTCCTCAGGAATAGTCAAAACTCCTTTATTTAAATAAATATCCATTTTTATAATTATGCTCATCTTTGATGGATATGTTATTTTTGGTTGTATGCCCAGGTTTTTTTCATAATAAAATGTAGCCTTCCATTTACTGCATTCTTTTAGTGTTGTAGCTGCTGAGTTTGTGTCTTTCTAAGTGTTTTTGCTTTCTTATTGCTTGTAATATTTTCTCTTTAATAAGGATGTGCCAGAACTTAGCAATGGTGTTCCTGTGCATTTTCATCTTTGGTCCTCTTGAAAATGATGATAATTTCAGTATCTATTTTACTGTAGAATTTCTGGGGGTAGTTTTACTTGATGATTTCTCGGAGTATGATGTCTAAACTGTTTTTTTTTTTTTTTTCAGATTGTAACATTTTGGGAGTACAACTATTCTTACATTGCCTCTCCTTGATGTATTTCCAGGCCATTTGTTTTTGTGGTAAGACTTTTTTTAGATTATCTTCTATTATTTCATTCTTTTCATTTTATTTCATTATTTCTTCTTGCCTTAGGAAAATCATTAGCTTCTCCAAGTCCAATTTTATTTCTGAATATATTATTTTCTTCCATAAGTTTTTTTTTTTTTATCACTTTTTCCATTTGGGCTAACTTTCTTCAACATTTTTTTATTTTCTTGCAATGCTCATATCTTTTTCTAAAATTTCCTTAACCTCTTTCATTTGGTTTTGATGCCTTTTTTAAAGCCCTTTCAAAAGCTCTTTTGAAGCTCGTGGCCATTTATTGTATTTCTTTGTTGTTTTTGAAGTAGATGTTTTTATTTCATTATCCTCTGAGTTTGAGCTGAGTTCTTTTCTGTCCCTGTAATACCTTTCAATTGGTGTTTTTTTTCTTTGTTCATTCATTTTAATTAATTAATTTATTTTAGGACATTAGTGGCCAGGCTTTAATTATTGCCTTTTTAGTATACTTCCAGGATTTCTATTGTGTTGGGATATGTCATCACAGGTTACAGGATTTTTTGGTGTCAGTTTTAAGCTGGGGCCTATTTAGTTATTCTAGTTTTTATAGTTTATGGTCTGATATAATCCCTGGTCCCTGTGTAAGTCTCAGTCAGTGACTGACCTTATGTGTTTTGATCAAAGACTGAAGAGCTTTTCTCCCACTGCTACTACAAGCAGAAGGCAGTCTGCTTCCCCCTGTGGAAACAACCAGGAACTCCACCCTTCTGGGGATGACTACAGCTGATGGAGCCTCAGTTCCTCAGTAACCCCATTTACTGGTGTCTGCTCCTTCATCACTACTTCAGCCCAGGACAGAGCAGATATCTAGTCTGCTGTTCCTTGGACCTCCCATGTCACCTCATTGCTATCAGAGAGGCTTGAGCTCCTCCCATCAGGGCCTGGAACCTGCAGACTCCTTGTATCCACTACATCAGTCCCTAGATGTGGGCCAGCAGGAGTCTATGAGGCCACAGAAAGCAGAGCTGCTCACAGGACCCTCTGACTGAGCATTCCTACAATAAGCTCAAGGACTCAGGATTCAGGGCTCTGCAAACAAGGTGAGATTGCTATTATTACACAAATGGATTACCTTGTTGATTCCACTCTGCCCCTGGGCTAAGGTGGTAGTCCTGAGGCCAGGAAAATCAGAAACCTTCTTGCCCAGTTCTCCCAAGCTATTCTAGCTTTGCTCCTTAATCCCTTCTATTTTTGTTGCTTTTAGCTTTGATTCTTTGGAGTTATTTTTGGTTGTTTGGTGAGGGGATTAGGAAGGTGAGAAAGTTGAACTCCCTTCTCTGCCATCTTCTCACAATTCATCCCTAGCAGCTATCTTTGTGGAGAATTGAGGGGATGCCCATCAGTGAGAGAATGGCTGTATAAATTGGCACATATGATTGTAATAGAATACTATTGTGCTGTGATAGGTGATGAGCAAGTTGGTATTACAAAAGAAAAACAAGCATGCAAGATCTGAGTGAAATCATGAAGAGGTAAGTGAGCAGAAACAAGAGAACATTGGATGCAGCAACAGAAAAACTATTTGGAATTTTACTTTCAATGACTAAGTGATTCTAATACAAAGGACCTATAAAGGAAGATACTATCCATGATATACATACATATATATCATGGATAGTATAATATATAATAATATATATATATATCATGGAGAGTATAATATATAATAATATATATGGATATGTACACATATTTGAAACATTATCTATACACACATACATATATACATGTGTGTATTTGTATTTGAATCTTTATTGTGACAAATATTTTTCAGCCATTCTGAAGGAAAATAAAGAGGCAAACTCCAAGCCAATAACAGGTTTATTGAGTGAGACTTGTGTCCCTCAGCAAAGCTGGGTCAATAGCCTTCCTCACAAATAAGACAACTGAATGAGACTTTCTCTTCCTTATATACCATAATCTTTCACAAAAACTGGTATGTCTCAATGCTCATGCCAAGATGACTTTCTAGTCCTAATGTCTTTCTAGGCCAGATAGCTCTGGGTGTTATATATGAATTGGCCTCCAGCTTAGAGGTAACAGACCTTCTGCCATAATTCTTCTTTTTTTTTACTCTATTGCAAAATATTGGCTTGTAGAAAGTTATAATATAAAGAGAAAAAATATTTAAGCCTAGTAATTCATTAATCTTATAGTATAACTATATAAATTAATTTAGTATATTTCTATTAATCACTAACCAATTATTGTCCCAGATTAATCATTTCCTTTGGCTCTATGCTGATTAATTCTATTATTTGGGTCATATTCAAATTTTAATATTCAATTATGTATATAAAATAAAAGCAAATTTTAAAATTCATATATTTATTTATATATTTTATAATATATGACATAATTTAATATTACATATTAAATATATTATTTATATTTATTTATAATTTATATATTTATACATAGTATATATAAATTTATATAACATATATGTTTGTGTGTTCTGCTTCTAATTTTGATTTCTCTATTGAAGGGTTGGAAAGGAGAGAGAGAAATATCCATGAAATTAAAATGCAAAAGTAAATAAGTTAATAAAATTATAATTAATAAAATATACCACATATTTAAAATAGCATACTTCACTACATCTATATTTATATCTTTATATTTCTCCATATATACATAATCTATGCCAAAGGGATATATATGGGTATATGTAAATATTCACAATATCTATAAATATGTATGTTTAGATGCATGCATATACAAATATAGATACATATAAATATATATACATGTACTAACACATAAATATACAATCATGTGTATATGTAAATATGTGTATATCTATATATGTGCATATTATGTACGCAAAATGTGTATATATGAGTGTGGGTATATATATTTTGCATATATTTTAAAGCTTATTTCTCTTGACAGGCATCTGTGGTTCAAGGAACCAATATAATTTTGCTTTCATGATAAAATAATTTGTATATGAATGTCATTCATAAGCATTCTTCCCACATTCTGGATCATATATGTTTAACTTCATGCCATACTCTTTTCCTTGAATAATATGTTACCAATAAAATCTGTGACACAGAATGCTTACATGTCTATCTCTTTAAATATTTTACTGTACATCATATATCACCTTTGCATATCACAGAATTCACTAATATCTGTATTTCTTCTGTTTGCTGATTGCTGAGATTGTCCTTTTTCCAAAATCCAAATGGAGAGGGTTTAAATGGATAACAATTGAGATTTCTCTACTCTTGTTGGCAGGGACTCTACTTGATAATCAGCAAGATGCCATTTTAGGGACAAGCATATAGGTGTGGCTTAGCAAATGGAGGCAGGGTTGAGCAATGCTAGAAAAGTAACAATATCAGCAAGATACAAATCTGAATTAAGACATGCCAATAATTAAGTTGGGACCTTGGAGAAGTCATTTTATTGGGAATAATTTTCTCATCTGTACAGTAACATTCTGAAACCTATATTTGACTCACAAGTGTTGAGTAAGTAGAACATAATACATGTACATGTGTTTTGAAATTTAGATTTGGTCAAGATATGAAAACAGAGGTGGTAACTCACCTAAATTCTCCTTTATTACCATCCAAACTACTTTAAAATAATTCTCACATAGAATTCTGGAATGAAATAGAAAACAAAAGTGTAGATGAAACAATTCTCTTACCAAAGACAACTCAAGAGATTGGCAGGGAAGATCTGTTGCACCAGGGTAGTGAGTGGCTAGCACAGAAGACAGTGAGGGTTCCAGCATGGTAATGTAAGCAGCATGCCTTGGAGATGGGTCCAATAGCAGCATCAAGAGCAATAGCAACAATCTCAACATATAGACTGTAATTGGGTTGGGCAACTGGTCAAAAAGGAAATTCTCTTTTTATACTGAGTTTGGGGCCCTGTTGCATTGCCAGGACTCTTTTATGGAGTTCAGGGGTGAAGAGGACCAAAAGCCACAGTAGAACATGGGTCCTGGTCAGAGTGCCAATTTAGAGAAAAATACTTATAGTGGCTCACAGTGGAGCACATGCCCTCATATCAATTCCAAGGCACCAAGGAGCACTAATAATTGTGGATGCAAGACAGCAGGGGGCTCATGACAGTTCTGTAGAGAAAAGAAGCACTAAGACATGTGATTGTAGGGAAACAAGGTCCATTCCTGAATAAAGAACAGGTTGAGAAAAGCAATAAACATGAATGGTTTTTTTCCTTAAGGAGTTTTTTTTTCCTCTTGCTAGTTTGTTCAATTTATTTTTCTGTGATGGGGTTGTTTAAGTATTTTATTCCTTCCTTTGTTAATAGAGATAGTTTACATTTTTGTAAGTATTCATCTAGTTAATCGAGATTGTCAGATTTAATGACATATAGTTGGGCAAAATAACTTCTATTAATACTTTAATTTCTTCTTTATTGGTTGTTTTTTTTCTTTTTTTTCATTTATTGATAGTGGAAATTTGGATTTTTTTTAAATCAACTTAACCTATGGTTCATCAATTTTGTTTACTTTATCATAAAACTAGCTTCTTGTCTTATTTCTTAGTTCAATAGTTTTCTTTCAATTTTATCACTCTCTCTCTTGATTATCAGGATTTCTAATTCAGTATTTAATTGTGGTTATTTATTTTTCTTTAGTTCCATACCCAATTCAATCATCTGTTTCTTCTCTAATTTATTGATATAAGCATTAAAAGATATGAATTTCCATTTAATTACTGTTTTGCAAACAAATCATAAATTTTGGTGTTTTCTCCTCATCATTATTTTCTTTAATGGAATTATTGATTGTTTTTATGATTTGTTCTTTGACTCCATTTGTTCTTTATGAAAAGATGATTAGTTTCCAATTAATATTTGGTCTTTCTTTCTGTTGCCCTTTGTTAAGTGTAACTTACCTTGCATTGTGATATGAAAAATATGCATTTAATATTTCTGCTTTTCTGTATTTGAATATGAGGTTTTTTGCCTTATTATGTAGCAGACTTTGTTGAAGGTACTATGTACTATTGAAAAAAGGTTGTTTTTTTTTTCCTTTTCATTCCCATTCATTTTTCTCCATAGGTCTATCATAGCCAGCTTTTTAAAAATTCTATTTACCTCTTAAATTCTTTATTTACTTTTTACTTTTTCCTTTTTTCTGTGTTTCTGTGTTTCTTTCTCTCTTTCTTTCTTTCTTTCATGGATTTATCTACTTCTGTAAGAGCAAGGTTGAGACCCTCCACTAGAAATTATTTTACTATTTTTTCCTATAACTCATGTAGCTTTTCCTTTAAGAATTTGGATGCTGTAAAATTTGGTGCATACATGTTTAATATTGATATTTACCTGTCTTTTATGCCTTTTAGCATAATGTAATTTCATTCTCTCTTGATTAGATTAAAATTTTTTTGTATGAGATATGATTTTTTAAAATTTAGCTGAGACATAGTAGATAGGCTCCAGCTTCTTTCTTTTATACTGTGTGTCTCCTTTCTTTTTTCAGCATATTTTAAGGAAAACTCAACAACTAGGGGGAAAATGCTGAAAATATCAATGCCTCCAAAACTAGAAAAGGCCAAAAAGAAAGGGAATCACAAAAATATATTCAAGAAAATGACTCTCTAAGATATATAATGGATTATGTTGGAAAGAAAATGGGGGTGGGGAAAAGAAAACATTGAAGAAAGGAACTCTTTAAAGAGCAGGATTAGCAAATTGGAAGGAAAAAAAAAACAACTCCAGGAAGCAAATACCTTACTAAAACTTAGAATTGGACAAATAGTCACTAATGGTTGAGATCATAAGACATCATAAAACAATAAGATAAGAAAAAAAAGGATAGAAGAAAATCTAAAATATCTCATTGGAAAAATGACTGACCTGGAAAATAGATCTAGGATAGATAATCTAAGAATCATTAAAACACTCAAAAGCCATTTTGGAAAAAGCAAACAAACATATAGGACACTATACTATAAGAAATCATCAGGGAAAACTAATTTAATACTCTTGAGCAAGAGGGAAAATTAAAAAATAAGAGAATATACCAATCACCCCCTTTAAGAGACCCCAAAATAAAATACTTCGAGACTATTATAGCCAAATTCCAGAACTCCCTGGCAAAGAAAAAAAGTTTTTTAAGCAATCAGAATAAAACAATTCTGATATTGTCAAATCACAGTCAGGTCTACACAGGATGTAGAATCTTCTACAGTACAAATAATATTCTAAAAGATAAAGGACCTAGGATAACATTTTAGAACTATATACCAGAAAAAACTGAGCAAGATCATTGGGGGGAGAGGGGGATGGTGGCAGGAAGAATTACTATCAATGAAATAGAGAAATTTCAGAGTTTCCTGTCCAAAAATAAAAGGCTGAAAATAAAATTTGATGAGCAAATTTTGCACTCAAGAGAAGTATAAAAAGACAAAGTGAAAACTTAAAGGTTTGATAAGGTAAAATTGTGTTCTTTTAAAATTCTTTGAGGAGTTCTTTTGGCACCTGACTTCCTTTCATACTTTCCTTTGAAGCTACACATTTTTTTTCCTTTTTGGCATTATTGTCCTCTTTTGAGTTTGTATTTTGGTCTTCTATGTCACTAATATAACTTTCTAGGGTCAGTTTTTTTTTTCTTTTGCTCATTTTTGTAGTTGTTATTCCTCACTCTACTTCACTCTATCCCACCCCCAACTCCTCTTACTTTATCTATTTGTTGAGGTACTTCTCTATTCTTGCTTTAGAGGGCAAATTGCTCCAATCTTACAGAGTACTAGGTTTTGGTACTTGAGGTAGGTCCTGCAGTCTGTTGTGTTTCTCCAGGAGATCATCCTACTGGCTTGATCTGCAGAGGTTTTTAGCTGTTTTGCTCAGCTTTATTCAGCAATTCATGTTAGCTGTTCCCTGTTGTTTCATGGACTATTCATAGACTAGACTGGTCCCATCTAATGAAAAGTGAAGTAGAATTAAAAAAATGTATACAATAAAAAATATTATATGACAATCAGTTGTGAAATAGTAAACAATTATCAGTCCAAAAATTTCCAACTTTACACCAAGTTACTAATGATAAAAAACCCTATCCACAGCCAAAGAAGAAACTGTTGCAATTTGATTGCAGATCAAAGATCCCTATCCTTCACTTAATTTCCTTCATGATTTTAAAAATTATATATATAACATATGTACATGTATATATATATGTATATGATAAGTCTTAAGTGAAACAAGGTGAATACGGAAATATGTATTGCAGGAAAGTACTGATATAAACTGTATTAAACTCTTTACTGCCTTGAGGAGACAGGTAGGGAGATAGGAAGGGAGAGAGGAATCACAAATTTTCAGAAAACAATTACCAAAAATTATTTTAAATGTAATTTTAAAAACAAAAGAATTAATAAATAAATAAATAACTCTGATCCATAACCAAAAAGATAGATCATAGTTATATAGAGTATCAGAGGTTGAGGAAGAAAAAACTTTTTATTAATGGAAAGTGATCTCTTATGCAGATCCCTAATATGAATCCAGATCCCTAATACAAACCCTGGTAAGATGACTTTCCTATATTCAAATGGAAGATTACTGGAATAGATAAACCCAAATGTAGCTGGATAAGCTCCCAATCCAGCAATTTCTTCAATAGGAACCACTGACTGCATGGGAATTAAATATGTAAAACCATTCTTATATTTATTCGATTAAAGAAATTTGGCCAAATTCTTCATTGGTCCTCAAACTTGTTCTCTATAGGTAGAATGGACTACGTGTTCATGCACTGAATAGAGATTTGGAACTGGATTCAGGAAGACTTATATTCCCAAATTAAAATCTGGCCTCAAACACTTTTTAGCTGTGTAACCCTAGGCAAGTAACTTAACCCTGTTTCCTTCATTTTCCTCATGTATAATATGAGCTGAAGAATTAAATAGCACACTACTCTATTATCTGTGCCAGAAAAATCCCTAAGAAGATCACAAAGAACTGGACAAAACTGAAAATGACTAACAGATGAATGAACTATATTATTTATATCTCATTGTATTTGTAAATATTTGTGCTGTTTACTATTGCACTTTATTTTTTATTGAATTTTAATTGCTTTCTTTTTCAAACATTGAAAATAACACTATACAATTCATAGGATATAGTAGTTCTTCTGTGTTCTCTGACATTTCCAAGAATCTCTCTAGGTCTCAATTTCCTTTTTCATTAAATAGGCATTCATAATAGGTAATCTCCCAGGCTCCTTTCTTCTCCAAGTCATTGGAATACTCTTTATTCTCAATTACTTCCCCACTGGGGGAGGTATTGAAAAAGAAATTATTATTGCTGAGAAAGTTTTAAGTAAAACAAGAAATCAAGTAAGAAAGTAATTGAGGGAAAAGTCAGTCCTCTTCATTCTCCTGGAACTTGCATGCCCTCATCCCTCTCCAAGAACTCCAGGCTTAATTGAATTTTTGACTCATGCTACAAGACAGCAGAAAAAAAACTAAGAGGCTGTTCAACCTATGCATTTTTTCAATTGATTTCATCTTTTTCTCTGAAAGAACAAATGACATTTTCCAAGTTCATTTCAGAAAAAAATACAGGGAAACTTTTCAGTAGTTTGCTATGTTTGGGTTACTTTGAATGGAAATAACCCAGGCTCAGTTAAGTCAACAGGGGGGAAATTATGTCCTTTAATACTGGAATTTACTAGATAATGACTTCTATATTACTGTTGCTTGTAGTGATGGTGCTTGCTAGGAGTGTGAAGAAGAGGTTACCAAAACCATTTTTTTTTCTATAAATGCAGTCATAGTTATTTTAAAGAATGAGAAAATCACTTTCATTAACTATTTGTATGAGCTGTCAGAACTGAGAGTACACAAAGAACATTTTGTACAAATAAAACAACTCAGTTGAATCAAAAGATGATTATGAGTTTTTTTCCTTGCATAAGTAACATTCTTTAATCCTAACTTCCATCATCATCTTCATTCATATCTAAGAAAAAGTCTCTGTATTGACTTTTCATCACATATGCATTTTTTTATAATTTTAACTGGGCACTCTCCACTGTAGGATGATTTACTAAATCCTTTAAAAATATTTTATTCCCCCCCCCCAATTATATGGGGGGAAAACTCTTTTAATCTTCATTTTAAAAAAGTTTAAGCCAAATTATCACTCTTTCTACTTCCCTCCACTTCCCCTTTCTTGAGAGGACAGACTATCTGACATAAATTTTATATGCAAAATAGTGTAAAAAATCTTTCCTCAGTCATTTTGTGAAAGATAACTCAAATAAACAAGAAGGGGAAGATATCAATTGAAATGTGCATTTCAGTCTGCATTCAGACTCCATCAGTTATTTCTTTGGATGTGGATGATATTTTTCATAACAAAACCTTGAGGATTTTTTTGGATCACTGTATTGCTAACAATAACTAAGTTATTCATAAACACTCATTATGTAATATTGCTGCTACTGTGTACAATGTTCTGCTTTTGCTCATTTCACTTTGCTTCAGTTCATGTAGGTTTTTCTAGGTTTTTCTTAAATGATACTGATCATCATATAACACATATTAGTACTATTCCATTATAATAATATACTACAGTTTGTCCAGCCATTTCCTAATTGATGGGCATTTTCTTAGTTTTGAATTCCTTGCTATCACCAAAAGGGATGCTATAAATATTTTTTATAGAAACAAATCCTTTCCCTTTTTAAAAATCTCTTTGGAATACAGATCTAGAAGTGGTATTACTAGATCAAAAGAATGCATAAAATTTTAAAGCCCTTTGGGCATAATTCCAAATCATTCTCAAAAGTGGTTGGATGAATTCACATCTCCAGCAGCAGTGCATTAGTATACCAATATTCCCATATTACTTCCATTTTTTATTGTTTTCCTTTTATGTCATACTAGCTGACTTGATACATCTCAAGTTGTACCTCAGGATTGTTTTAATTTGAATTTCCCTTTTCAAGGGTAAGTTAGAGCATTTTTTATGTGATTGTGCATATCCTTGATGCCTTCATCTGAAAACTGTTCATTCATACCTTTTGACTATTGTCAATTGGGGAATGATTTGTATTTGTATAAATTTGACTCAGTTACCTATATATTTGAAAAATAATGCCTTTATTAAATATTTTTGCTGTTAAAAAGTTTTCTCAGAGTTTTCTTTTCTTCTAATCTTGGATGGCTTTGTTTGTGTAAACCCTTTTTAGATTAATATTATCAAAATTTTATTGAATGCTAAAATCTGTTCCAAGCTTGATATAGCTCATCACTTCATAGGTACCACGTTCTATATTTTAATTTTCTTAAATCTGTAATAAAGAGGTAGCCTTTTGCCTTAAAAAATAAAAAAAAGCAACTTATAGCCATGAATCTAATTTCTTCCATTTCCTCTAGCAATTTGTCACCCCATCTCTCTTTGTCTCTGTTGTTCTTTCTTTGTCTCTCTTTCTCTCTGTCCATCTGTTTATCTTCTTTTTTCACTCTTTTGTTATTCATGTGCATTATCTTTGATTTTTTCCTATACTTCTAAATATCTTACCTTTGTTATTTTAATAAATACTTAAGTGGTTTGCCTGTGTCTACCTCTTTCATGTCTTTTACAAAGCTCCCAAAATAATCTCTCTAGTTTTCATGTTTTTCTAGATATTCATAGTTTTAAAAGGTTTTTGGACTCCTCATTGTCATTAAGACAAAAGGCAAACTCCTTAATGTTGCTTATAATTCATTATTTATCCAACCTACTTCCTCAGTGTTATATTATTTGTTCTATCTCTCTTCCTGGATAACTAAAATACTAGTTGTTTCCATTAATCTATATGTCATTTCCTGTTTCTATGAAGTTCAGCCATCATTCCTGATATTTAGTTCAATAATATTATCAATATGAAATAAATACTCTGTTAGATGCTGGTTATAGAAAGATAAAATGAAACATTTTCTACATAAAAACATATTTACCTTCTACCAAGGACAATTTGAATGTTCTTATTCAACTATGAAGTAAACAATTAAACATTAAAAAATATATAATCTCTCTCAAACAGTAGATTATGTAAGCACTGCAATGAGGCTACAAAAAGGGGGCAAAATGATGGTCCCTCATCTCAAGAAATTCACCATCTATAGTAGTTAATTTAATAACCTAAGTAAACACAAATTGAGTCTGGATTAATACAAAATATTTCAAGAAGGAAGTAATCCTAATAATGAATGGTATTAAGAAAAGTCCTCTGGAGGAGACTTCTGAACTGTACTTTGGCAGAATCAGAGAACTTCAGAAAGTTAGTCTTGGTATAAGGAAAGTGTTCCAAATTTTCATAGCCTCATTTGTAAAGGCATGAGAGGGGGAAATAGAAGTGAAAAGTCTACTAGGCCATTTTGACTACAATGGAGAAAAATTAAAATAGGATAATAATAAAATGACTAAAAAGACAGGTGTCTCTGTCTCTAATCTAAGTGGTGATTAGAAGTCATTGCAGACTGCTGAAGGTAATTGAGATAGATATTCATGGTCAGATCAGTGTTTTAGGAAGATCAATTCAACAGGTATATGGAGAATGGACTGGAGATGGAATAGATGGGAGACAGGAAGATAAATGAGGAAGCTCCATTACAGTAGAGCATATAAGAGGTAATAAAGTCCTGACCTAGGGCAATTTTGGAATAACTTCAGAGAATTAGACAGATGTGACAGATGTTGTGGATATAAGACTGGCTAGACCTGACAACTTAATAGATCTAGGAAAATAAGGGAGAGAAAAAAGGATCACTTCAAAGCTACAAAGTTGAATTACAATAAGAATACTAGTTTCATTACAGAAATAGGAAGGTTTGAGTGGGTTTAGTCAGAAAGGTTATGAATTTTGTTTTTCTTGTGAGTTTGAGATTTCTACAATTGGTCCAATAAAGAAATCCAGCAAGAAATTAATAATGTGAGATTCTAGGTCAGGACAGCAACTAGGTTCTGCCTAAATATCCTCTATTTTGTGAACTATTGCCTGATCACACCATTTGGCAATTATTGCTCCTTTGAGCACTTTATCTCTTACGTTCCTTTGCATTTATCATATTGAAACTTCAGACTTTATCAGTGAGTTGGGGGAGCTGCCTACTGCAGGCAGATAAAGACATGATCCAGGTGGAAGAGGAGGATAAGGACAATTTGTTCCAAAGGGCATGAAGGTGATGGAAGCAGATGTGGTGGTACACTTAGAGCTTGGTTAGATATCAAAGAATACAAGGTCATCCACTAAATCTGGAATCATTGCCAGTCATCATGACCTTGCTCTTGCCATTGTACTTTAATGATGCTGACAAAGAGTCCGATAACTACACATCTCTGCCTCATTTATATCCATATATAAGTCAACAGTGATGTCATTTTGTTCCTATTCTAGTACAAAAGACAACAACTAACTAGTACAGTAACTTTATTTGTCAATTATATCCTACCCAGATTCAGTTTAAAATCAATTCCATCATTTATTACTTTTGCATATACACATACACATTGCTGATGAAGAAATTTGGAGGAAAATCATGGAACCATTTTGACTGAATCCACCTTAAGTTTATGCTATGCAATTTCAGCTGGGTCCACAATACTTCTAACCAGTCTTTTTACACCTGCCTTAGCAAAGCACTATCACACTATCACACAAAGTCTCTTCCAAACATTTTCATCCTTCCTTTCACAGCTTATTATCCCACCTCTTCTCTTCTTCTCAGCTCAGAATATTGCATTATATTTTATGTGCACAAAAGGATGAGACAGTTGGCCATTAGGTCCCTTTCATTCTCTCTTCATAATTTCCTGTCACTGAGATGACTTTATGTATCTATATTCTCCTTCATTTATGTCTCACATGGTGCAGGAAATGACACTAGCAAAGGATTGTCCTGCATGAAATGCCATCATCAACAAAAGCTCTGTGCTCTATGATCAAAACAGAATTTTAATATTTGAAAAGAAATGTGAGATGTGCAAATTTAAAACCATTGCAAATGTGCATATGGCCTATTTCTGCCCAACCTGGGGAAAAGCCTTCCAAGCACATATTGTAGTAATCAACTGCAATCAGACACTTTATACAGTGACAGTGATATGATGATGTCATTTTGGTGCTCATTAAGTATGAAGGTCAATAAATAACCAATGTCCTTCATTCTCATCTCATATTTACATTTACCAGATTTACACCTCTCCAAAGAGATTTTTATCCTAGTCCATGTTTAAGCTATTTTATTCCATCCCATATATCTAATATATTGTCTCCTCTATCACTTTTCCTCTATCATTTATAACTTTTGGCCAAATAATATTCTACTACCTAAAATGAACCCATGTCTCTTATTCCAAAAAATAAAAAAAGGGGGCAGCTGGGTAGCTCAGTGGATTGAGAGCCAGGCCTAGAGATGGAAGGTCCTAGGTTCAAATCCGGCCTCAGACACTTCCCAGCTGTGTGACCCTGGGCAAGTCACTTGACCCCCATTGCCCACCCTTACCAATCTTCCACCTATGAACCAATAGACAGAAGTTAAGGGTAAAAGAAAAAACAAACAAAAAAACAAACAAAAAAAATAAAAAAAAAACTCCAAAATTTCCAAACCAACAAAACCTCTCACTTGGTTGACTTCCATGTGCCTAACATGGGAGGAAAGGAGGAACATTCTGAGTTTGCCTAAATTTACCTCTAAACAACTATTAAAAAATGACTCAAAATGAATTCAGGAACAGAAGAACCTACAAAAGATGAGGTGAAATAATTATTCATCCCAATCAAAGGTAGAAGGTCAGCAGAAAAAGCACATATTACTGAGAAAAGAGGAGAGTACAATCCAATACAGTTGGCATCTAGGAAACCATGAATGGAAGAATGGAATTCAACTCAACCCATTGCAGTTGGCATCTGCACAACATGGTTTCAATCCTCTTCTCTTCAAGCAGCCAGATTTCCCTCATTCACAATGAAACCCAACAAGGCAACAAATCTACCTCTGCACACATTGCAGGTCCACAAAGCAACCAAGACAACAACATGTACCAGACCAGTCTCCAATAAAGGTAAAGTGTCTCTTCCACCACAGAAAGAGTGACGATCTGTCATAAATAGGTAAAGATCATAAAATAGGCTGGAAATAAGGAAAAAAAAAACATAAAAACTGACCATTAAATATTACTATGGTGTCAAAAAAGATTAAAACACAAACTCAGAAGAGGACTAAAATTTCAAAATAGTGACACGAAGTCTCAAAGGAAAATGTGAAAGAAATAAAAATAATGCAGTAGAATCATAAAAAAATAAAAATAAAAAATCAACAGATTTGTAAAAGACATACAAAAATTCACTGAAGAAAGCAACTCATTAATAACTAGAATTGGCCAAATGGAAAAAGGAGGCAAAAAGTACGCTAAAGAAAACAACTTTTAGAAAAGAAGAATTGACCACATGGAAAAGAAAACAAAAAACAACAACAACAACAAAAAGAAATAAAAGTTCAATGAAAAAAAAATTCACTAACACATAGAATTTGGCAAGTGGAAGACTCCATCAAACATTTAGAAAAAATAAAACACAATCAAAAGAATAAAAAAATGGAAAATTCCAATATATCACTGGAAAAACAAAACAAAACAATTAACTTGAAAAAAAGATGCAGCAGAAATAATCTAAGATTTACAGCAATAATAGCAGCTAAAGAAATTGAAGTATTTAGAATGGACAGAGGTAATAAGCAATCTTTTTGCAGAAGATATGGTAGGTGGTATTTGTAGAAAATCCAAGAGATTCAAATAAAAATTTAAATTAAATTCTAAATAATTTTACCAAAGTAGGAGGATATTAAATAAGCCCAAAAAAATCAGTGATTGTATAGATAACTAACAAAGGCATGCAAGAAGATATAGAAAGAGATTCTTCATTTAAAATAACCATGAAGAGAATCTGGGATTAGTGCTGCAAAAAATAAAAAGAGGAAATACATGAACATAATTATAAAATATTTTTACACGAATAAAGTTCAATTTTTATAGTTGGAGAAATATTGTTTATGGATGGGGCAAAGTCAACATAACTAAAATGACAACCCTATCTGAACTAGTCTCCTATTCAAGGCCATCCTGATTAAGTTACCAAAATATATTTTGAGCTAGAAAAAATAATTACAAAATTCATTTGGAAGAAGGAAAGATAAAAAAAAATCAAATCAATTAATGAAAAGAAATGTAAAGGAAGGAGAACTAGCATCACCAAATTTTAAAGTGTATTAAAAAAAGAATTAATAAAATTTTCTGCTAATGGCTAAGAAATGTAAAAGAAGATTGAACAGAACAGAAATAAAATAAACATTTGCAAAAGATTGTATTACTATTGTACTTGAGAAAAGCATTGTTCCAAGTTTTGGGCATAGTAACTTAGTATTTGTTCAAAATTATTAGAACTGGAAAGAAATTTAGCAGAAACTAGGTAGAGACTAATATCTTTTACCAGTGATGGGCAAACTATGGCCCATGGGCCAGATGCAGCCTCTTGAAATGTTCTATCAGGCCTCGTGACATTATTCCTAATCTGACAAATACAGTGAGTAGGAAGGGTTGCCTTAGAAACAGACTGACAGATGAGCATTTCCTTTCCTTTGGTCCCCTCTTTAAAAAGTTTGTCCATCACTGTCTTATACCATTCACTAAGATACAACCAAAATGGACACATGACCAAGACATAAAGGGAAATATAATGAGAAAATTATAATAGGGAAAATATCACCTCTGAATTATAAAGCTAAGAAAGGAATTGATAAACAGGTAAGAAAATTATAGAAATGTGAGATGCAAAATGGATAGTTTTGATTACATTAAATTTAAAATAGTGTGTAAAAATAAAGGTAGCTGAGATTAGAAGGGTATCAAAAAAACATGAGAAAATAGACTTCCATTGATAATTTCAGAAATAGAGGTCATATATTCAAAATACATAGAGAAATTTGCTAAATTTATAAAAATAAGAACGATCCTTCAATCTACAGGCTGGAAAAAGGTATGAACAGATAGTTTTCAGATGAAGAAAACAAAGCTGTATATAGTAACATAAAAATGTTTTAAGTCACTACTGATTAGAGAAATACAAATCAAAAGAAATTTGAGATATCTTCTACCTATCTGATAAAATGATAAAAAAGCAAAATGGCAAATGTTGGAAATGTGGAAAATCATGAGATTAATACACATTTGGTGGAATTGTAAACTTCCCCAAATATTTTCGAAAGCAATTTGGAATTATGCCTAAAAATTATAAAACTGTATCTACCCTAAGACCTAGCAATATAATAGTTGGATCTGTTTCCCAAAGAGATCAATTAAAAAGGAAGAGAACCTATATGTTCCAAAATATTTATGTTAGCTCTCTTTGTGGTAGCAAAGAACTAGAAATCAGAGATGCACATTAATTGGGGAAGGGCTGAAAAAATTTTGTATATGATTATGAGGAATACTAATTGGCCATAAGAAATGATGGGCATCTAGTGAATAAAAAGGAAATATCTACATCAAATAATTGAGTGAAATGAATAGAACCATAAAAACATTATATAGAGTTACAGAATGAATATTTGAAGAGCAACTTGTTAATGTCTACCTCAGAGAAAGAAATAACAAGAAAGGCAAAAAAGCATAATTTTTTTGGTTTTTGTCTTCTATGGTTTGAGTAGGGGAAGGAAGGGATGGAATACTTGAGAATTTTAAAGTCATCAAAAAATGTATATGTACGTATAATACATAACCATATATAAAATATTACTATATTGTTGCTATATCTTGCCAAGTATACTTCAACCCAATGAAAGGGATTCCTGGATGTTTCTCGAAGAAGGCTCCTCATGTCTAAGCTCTAGGCTTTTTTTCTTGTTCTCCATGTCTGGAATATTCTTAATTCTGACTAGTAACTTCATTGGCATCCTTTAAGTCCCAACTAAAATTGCTTTCCCACCTTTTTTACTGTACTCTCTTCCTTCTGTTAATTATTTAATAATTATCTTCATATCATTTGTATATATGCGTTTAGCTGTTGTTTTTCACATTAATTTTGAAATCTTTGAGGGAAGGGTCTTTCTTTTGCTTCTTTTTGTATCTCAGAACTTTATACAGTGCCTTGCACATAGTAGGCACTTAATAAATGATTATCAGTTGATTGAATAAGTTTGGAAATTAGAGAAAAAGACTGATTGAAGGATTAGGACACAAATCTTTTTGACTCGAATTCAAATATAATATCAACTCGATGTCACTCCCTACAATATCATTTTCATTCCAACACCAATAAATGGAATTGTGCCTTCTGAGAAAAGTATATCTACACTTGTGGGCAAATTGAGTAAGAAGAATAAAGGATGGAAAATGTATGCAAAATTTCCTTTTTTTCCCTTCCTTCTTCCCTCTGTCTATCCTTCCCCCCTTCCTTTCTTCCTTTCTTTTCATCCTCCTCCTCCTCATTTTCTTCTCCTTTTCTTGAATAATCAAGATTCCTATTAGAAGGGGCAACTGCAGAGTTCTGTCTTGGCTTTTTAAAATTTGTTGACAATTTATTACACAGTCTTGCTAATCATAACATTTCAAATTAATAAAATAAGATTTTCAACTTAGTTCTGAAAATATTTGATCAAATAAATTTATATAAATAATTTGAATTTCTTCTGGAAAATATGGAACTTGGACCATTTTAATTCTAAGTTTTCTTTTTTTTAACCCTTAACTTCTGTGTATTGGCTCATAGGTGGAAGAGTGTTAAGGGTGGGCAATGGGGGTCAAGTGACTTGTCCAGGGTCACCTGGCTAGGAAGTGTCTGAGGCCGGATTTGAACCTAGGAACTCCCGTCTCTAGGCCTAACTCTCAATCCACTGAACTACCCAGCTGCACCCTAATTCTAAGTTTTCTTGTAGCTTTATTTTGTTAAATCTATGTCTATATCTACTTAAGAAACTTAAAAATTAAGTAATATGTAAATATTCAACATTTATCATATAACAAACATTGTGCAAGATCATCAGGACACTAAGAAAAATAAACCTGTCTTTTTTTAAGGAGGTTATTTTCTTTCATAGGGGAAACAGCATAAATATAAACATATTTGTGTTCATAAATTCATGTTTTTCCCTATGTGATACATAGAACATTATAGAAATAAATATTTAAAGTATGAAAATTATATTAATATAAATATGTTACATAAACATTCATATATTTAATAATTCTTTATTAATCACCTGTCAGGTGTCAGGCTTAGATACCTGTGTGATAGGCATTAATACTACATATAGTACCTTTACTAGATCAATCTCTGCCCTCGCAGCTCATATATTCTATGTGACAGAACAAAATGCATACAGATAAGTAAACACAAAATAGATGCAGAATAAATAGAAAGTAATTTCTGGAGGGGAAGGAGCAACAACCAAGAGATCAAGATAGATTTTGTGTAGGAGGTTGAGACGATTTATTTTATTTTGTTTCTGTTTATCCCCAAGGATTCTGACTGTGAAAGGGAGGAGAGATATAAGACAATAGCTTGAGGGAATAATAGGGTCAAGTAAAGGTTCTTTTTCCAAAGAAAGAATAGAATTGAACATATTTTTAAGTATCAGGGACATGAGTAGTAGGGAAATATTGAAAACTAAAGAATAGGGAGTGTTATTTGAGCACCTGAAGGAAGTGGGAGTCAAGGTAACCAAAGGTATAATTGGAGAGTTTGGTCTTTGTTAGAGATGGCTCATTTTTGATCAGAGAATGTGCTAAAGAATGAAGAGTATGGGATGACAAGAGTTCGAGCTCTTGATAGGAGGAAAGGGGTGGGGGATTTCCTGTGAATGTCTTTTGATCTGTGTTTAAAGAATCAGAAAATGTCTTTTGTTTGAGGGATAACTAGGATATGGAAGCCTTGAGGCCAGAATGATATAGTCTTACATGTAGATTTTAAAAGAACTTTAAAAATCATTGAGTTTAACCTTTTCATTTTACATATTAGGAAACTGAGATCCCCTGAGTTTGTGGCTTTACTAGTCAAAGAGTAAATAAATGGAGTAGGGATGGAGGGAATTGAATATTGGATCTTATGTTCTTCAAGTCCAACTATTCATTCACTATTCTACTATTATATTCCTCTTCATAAAGAAAATAAAAATAGAAACACTAAGAGAGCTTCTCCAGGAAATGGAAGACTTGATTGGATCACAGTGAATGGATGACATTGCTTGCCACAATGTCTGGTGCCTAGTAGGTGCTTAATACTTTTTGATTGACTGACTACTGCAATGAATACAGTCAGAATTTAATAGCATGAGTTTATTGTGACTCCAGTCTAATGGTACAAGGGATTTCCTCCGGGTCCATTGAATAGAGTATGAATAAAAGGCAAAAAAGTGAATGGTATGCATAATCCAAGTTGCATCTTGAAAAGGAGTGGGTAATTATAGGACAAGATATCTTCATGAAAACAAATAATCCTCGTATGTTGGACCTGTTTTCTATTCTTTGAAATGGGTAAAATCTCTATATCCTACCGACCTACCAGTTATATGACATAAGAGATAGAATATGAATTCTTGAATCATGAAGATCTAATTTGAAGTCTAGATTTAGATTTTTAATCATTGTGTCACCTTGGACAATTCAGCTAATTTCTGTTTTCCTGAACTTAATCCTATATAAAATGGGGTTAATAAGAGATGATAGAGGGTGCTTTTTTTTTCCTTGCTAGTACTTTGAGACTTTCAAATGCTTACTAATATTTACTGTGATAACAGTAAAGGAAGTATAAAAGATGAGGCATCTGGGAGTCTCTGACACATGTGTAGCTAGTTGCCTTCACACTCCACTATAAGAGCAGAGGACTTAATCCAAGTTGTCACAGAGGATTTGTTCTTCATCTTCCACAGCACCCTCCTAGATATGATGTCTTCTTGAAAGTCATCTCTCAAGGACAGACCATCTAGAACTCCGATGGTAAACCTATGGCACATGTATCAGGACTGAGATGTGTAGTCCTTTTCTATGACACATGGCTGTATGTGGCTGCATACAGAAAAGTATGTTATCTAAAATATAAATATCATGAAATTATGTTTTTATTTCCCTCTAAGTGGCACACCACCCAAGTTATGCTCATTATTTTGGCAAATTTTGACATACCAAGCTCAAAAGTTTGCCCATCACTGATCTAGACCAGTGATGGGCAAACTTTTTAAAGAGGGAGCCAAAGGAAAGGAAATGCTCATCTGTCAGTCTGTTTCTAAGGCAACTCTTTCCAAGTTTCATTGTATTATATCCTCCTCATTGTATTTGTCAGATTAGAAATAATGTCACTCAGCCAGATAGAACATTTCAGAGGGCTGCATCTAGCCCGAGGGCCATAGTTTGCTCATCACTGATCTAGAAGATGCTTCTTTTCTTAAGGGTAACATCTCTATCAATAGCTTTTCTAGTTCAACTCACAATTTGGGAGGAGGCCTTTCAGGCAAGTGATTAGCCATACATACCTGGAAACAGGCAGATAATATCCACCCATGATCAGAAGTGTGGGATAATTCATGTGCTTGACTTGAGTGGAAGCTGAGTAGTTCTTAAACATGGTATGCTACTAAGCAAATTCCTTAATTCAGTAAGTACCTACTATGAGCTAAGTATTGTGGATGCTTATCGGAACTGAGACAATAACAAAGTCATCCATCATCTCCAGGACATTCTACTTTATCCAATAAAGGAAAAGAATATATACAATATGTTGGAAAATATATTAATATAATTTACACACATATAGAGAAAAAATTTCTTGGGTTTCAAGGGTAGATGCCACCCCAAATTAGGAAATACTTCCTATAGAAGTTGATGATTAAGTTCATTTTAAAGGAAACTAAGGATTCTGAACAGGAAGTAAATTTCCAACCTTTCATCATTTGCTGTCACTGGATGTGTAAGCATAAGAGACCTCTAACCATTATCCAGAGACACATATTTCTCTGCAGAGATATATCCAGTCATTGCTAGTAACTCTTAACCAACTACAAGGCAGCTAACCCAGCTAAGACCCTCTGAGGGAACCAAAAGAGCTAACATATCCTAAGAGAATCAAATTAATAGAACAATCAACATTCCCTCCAACCCAGAACAAGAAAACAAATTTCCCTGAATCCAGAGACTCTGGGACAAGAAGTGTCTTCTACTTTTGGGTTCAAAGAGCTTAAGAAGGACATTGGATAGTCTGGAGATTTTGCAGAGAAGGACAACTGGAGGTGGACCAGAAGGTCAACAAATAAATGTCCATTTTACATCCTTTAAAGAGCCAGGGACATAATAGATGTCTTAAAGACCCGAAGGGCATTAATGGACAGGAAACACTAAACTGGATCTTTTTGGCAGCTATGTGGTGCAGTGCATATTGTCAGTCCTGAAGGCAAGAAGACATTTCCTTAAATCCAAATCTGGTCTCAGAAACTTATTAGCTGTATGACCTAGGGGAAATCGCTTTGAATCCTATTTGCCCCAGTTTCTTCATCTATTAAAAAAAAAAAAAACAACTCAAGACAAAAATGTAAACCACTATTGTGTCAACCAAATAGACTCATGAGAAGTTGGACACAGCTGAAAAACTATGAATAACAGCACCATTTGGCTGCAGAGGACAGATCCAAAAGCAATGTACAGATGTGTCAAAAAGGCACATTAATCTTCTGAAAACTCTTCAAAAGTAGAATTAATTTCATCAAGACTTCATTAGAGGTCTTTTGCCTGAGACTAGATACCAACACGGAAGACATGTTTTAGTCGGAAAAAACGTTGGGATACGGGTTTGAATAATTGCCTCAGCTCAGGCCCCTTCCCACTGGGAGAGTCAGTACATCTGTGATTATGTGTGAAAGGAAATCAGAAAACGTTGCCACCCACATTTTCAGGATGGTGAGATGAAAAACAACTCAGAAGTGACAACAAACAAACAAAGACAATTACGAGTGATTATATAGACAGAAGACTTTGGGAACTGAAGCTGCTAGTACTCATTTCCAATTCAAAAGATGGGGGTTGGCACAAGGGCAAAAGATTGAAAACCAGGTGCACACTGGGAGGCAGGCTTACTAACTACAGCATTAGTGACAAACTAGAGAAACAAAAACACATTTTCTCCATATGATGTGGAGTCTTCCCTGGCAGAAGGACCCAAGCTGTTGTGCCGGGTCCCCGTGGCCTATTATATCTCTATTTCTACATAAAATGTGCAAACCACCTTCCTCCCAGCAGGTGCAGACTCATTAGCACTTCAAATGAAAGAAGCCCCAGTTTCTCCCAGCACGAAGGCTGCTTTATTAATATGCCCCGTATTTATACACCTCTCATATTTTATGAGGCTATTATGTGGAAGCCAATGTACAGTTATTGCTCCAGGGCCTGTTTACTCCATAAATATTGGCTGCTAAAGATATGAATCTGTCCACAGGTTCTTTGTATAATTATTGGAGGGCAAATATTCAAAGCGAAGTGGCTTAAGAAGAATCGAGGAGAATAACTTGTCAGAAATGACGAGCATTACGATGCATAAGACAGAGACACGAAATAAACGAGGAGGATGTTTTTGTCAAACACCATTAAATATGAATGTTATTCTGCTTGCACAAAATAATGGAGACGCCTTCCAGTGTTTCTTAGGTGGGATTTGCTACCATTTTTTAAAAAGCGTTCACAAGGAAGCCCAGCTTCTGGTGAACGCTGAGCTATTCCCATACTCAGAAGGCAGAATAGCCAGAACACTGGATTGACAAATAGCTTCCTTCAAATCTTGACTAAGAAAATTTTCAGCTGTGTCCTCCTAGACAAGTCACCTGAATTCTCTAAGCCTCGGTTTACCCACATGTGAAGCAAGAATAATAAGACTTATTACTTCTGTGGCCACATGACTGTGAGGTTCAAATGACACAGTGTTATATAGAATGTTACACAACTTAAAGCACAGTGTGCCTGCAGTTCTAAAAGTCTAGGTGAATTCCATTCTGATGCTTTATTTACAAGGAAGTAATTTATTGGAAATTGTACATTAGTATGAGTGGGATTGAGTAATGGTGATAACAGTGGTACTGATGGCAACCAACTGATGAGCAATAAATGCTAAGTAGTAAAACACTAATAATTCATTAATAAATATTCGTAGAAATCTAAAACAGACACCGTGTTAAGAATGAGGGAAGATTAACCAAAAAGTTCTGGTCTCATGGAAATGAAATAAAATATATAAAAATTATTTCAAGATAAAGATTTAGGAGAATGTATTGGCATCTCAGAAGACCAGAAAGGCCCTCCTTCAGGAGATAGTACTAAATTTACAACCTTTAAAGAAATGAAAGACTCAGCTTTTCATGAATGAAAGTAAAAATCCAAGAAAAAAATTAATCAAGAATCAAATAAACAGAAAATGAATGAATAGATAGGGGAATACATAAAGAATTAATGAATGCATAATCAGATTTTTTTTTCAAATAAAAGTGAGATCACTAAAGGAAAAAAAAAGACAATTATAAAGGAAATGAGAGCTCCTCAAGAAAGATTTGGAAAGGCATTTGAAAACCTTGATGAGAAATACAGAATGATGTCCAAGTAAGAAAATTCCAAAAAATTAAAATGGATAAAATGCAAGCTGATGATTTCATGAGAAAATCAAAATATTAAAAGAAAGAAAAAATCTGAAAAATAGAAGAAAATTTAAGGTATTTCATCAAAAAAAAATAACTGACTTTTAAACAGGTCAAGGAGATAAAATTTAGTCATAAATGGACAACCTGAAATTCATGATAACTGTTCTAAAAAGAGCTTAGTTATAATTTTAGCAAGTCATAGATGACAACTGCAAGACCTCTTAGAATCATAGGACAAAGTGGAGAAAAAAAAATAAAGTCCCCAAATATTACAAATATAGCCTAGAAATATACATATTCCAGTGATCTAAAAACACCTCAAAGATTAAGGAGTTAAATCAGTAAAACATGATTTAGCAGTCACTATAATGAGAGAAGAACCTGGAATACTATTTCTGAGAAAAAAATTCAAATACAATACAGAAGGTAAAAAATAATGTATTACAACCAAAAAAATGTAGCAGACAAAATTGATTATAATCCTATGGAAGGAGAAATATTTTTTACTGAAATAGACACATTTTACACATCATTAAAATCCATTGAACTATAAAGCAATATAGAAATATAAACACAGGAATCAAGAGATATAGTATAAAGAATAAACATAATTTTTTTAAAATTCCAGTTTCTTTTTTAACTTTCTTTCATTAAATTTGAAATTGTCCCGCTTTCATCTTTCTCCAGTCACTGAGAAGGCAAGCGATGTGAAAACAATTATATACATGAAATCATGCAAAAATATTATCCATATCTTTCATAATTACTCTTTGTGGATGCTTGAGTCTTCTGTTTGAATGTCAAATTTTATATTAAAACTCATCTTTTCACCAGAATTTCTTGAGAATCCTCCATTTCATTGAGTTTTGATTTTTCTCCTAAAGAATTATACTCATTTTTGTTGAGTCATTTATTCTTCATTTAAATTCAATCTTGTGTGAGTCTGACTATGGTTCCATTTTATATGAGTTATTTATTTTTGAGTGCTTGTAATATTTTCTCTTTGACCTAGGAACTCTGGAATTTTGCTATAATATTCTTGGGAGTTTTCATTTTCAGTTCTCTTTCAGAAAGTTATCAGCAGATTCTTTGAAATTCTATTTAACAATCTAGATCATCTGATAACAATCAACTTTCCTTGATAATTTCTTGAAATATATTGTAAAGGCTCTTTCTTTGATCATGTTTTTGAAATAATAAAGTAATTCTTAATTTATCTCTATTCAATCTCTTTTTAGGTCAGTTCAAATACTAAATCAGAATCTGAAACTCCAATCCATTGCTTCTGCTTTTTTCCTCCAGGGCCAAAAAGAACAGGTTGCATTCTTCTTCCCTCATTAGAGCCCTTCAAATTATTGAAGACCACTATCATTCACCTTACTAAGCCTGTAAAAAGAATATAGACATTCCAAGTGATATGTACATGGCATGAACACAATATTTTAATATAATAATGCATTAATTCATTGACTTATTCATTCATCATCCTGGCTGCTTTCCAATGTCATTTTGAGTTCCACATTTAATATGTAGGGAAAAAAACATTAACATAATCAAAGATAACCTAATATTCTTGATGATGCAATGGCCAAGATGACTTTAATGAAAATAAACTTTGCTATCCCATGATTTCTGCACTGGTAGTGTCTCATTCAGCATACTGGATCCAGAACTTAGATTATAGCAATTATAAAATTAGAGATGGAAAATTATATGCAAATTTTGAAGTGATTTTACCCCCAACCTTGATTTTTTTTTTAAATTTTAAACCCTTAACTTCTGTGTATTGACCCATAGGTGAAAAGTTAGTAAGGGTAGGCAATGGGGGTCAAGTGACTTGCCCAGCCAGATTTGAACCTAGGACCTCCTGTCTCTAGGCCTGACTCTCAATCCACTGAGCTACCCAGCTGCCCCAACCCCAACCTTGATTTTAGAATGGAAGAAACATAAGATCAAGGACTGAACCCTGTCCCCCAACCTGGGTTTCATATTTATCTCTGTAACTTTCTAAATTTTTTACCTTTAGTTGATCAATCACTTGGCCTATGTTAAGTATTTATGTGTTAAGCAATGTACTAGGAACTGCAGATGAAAAATAATATTATCCATTTTCTCAAATCACAAATTAGAAATGTTGGATGACAGAGACTGAGGTGTCCTTGCAGGATCTGCAGGACACAGGATTACACAAAGATTAAGAACATGGAAGAATTGCTTTTGGCAGAAATACTGAAATGTGGAAGATGAATGGATTTGGGGAAATACAAAATGATCTCTCTTTTGGAAACACTGTTTTTGACATGTCTCTATCTCAATTGTTCAATAGGTATAGGGTCAGACTGTCAGATGTCCCTCCTGGATGTTTTGAATTTTTGGAGTTTGACACTATGCATCATCCATGCTGCCATTTTCAATAATACACTACCCATCTCTTTACCTTTCTTTTGTACATTATCTTTCATCAGTATAATGGAAGTTCCTCAAATCTGGGGCTTTATGTTTTGTTTTTTGTTTTTTGTTTTTTTTAAATTTCCACTTGTAACTCATTATAAGCACAAATCCTGGCACATTGTAAGGATTTAAATCCTGGTTAGTTGACTTCCTGTTGTTACATTTGATGAAGTTGGACTGAAGCTCTTGAATTAGGATGGGGCTGATTATCTAATTATGTAAATCAGTTGTATAGAAATTATAAATGAATCAAGGAAAGATGGTGACAAAAGGAGGAAGATAGGAAGGGAGGAAGAGAAGGAGAGAGAGACAGAGATGAGAGTGATACAAAGATAGAGAAACAAAGAAAGAGATAGACAGAAACATAGCCACAAAGAAATAGAAAGATAAGACAAGAGAAAAACTACCCACTATTTGAGGGACATAATATGAATAATGAACCTTCAAAAAAGTTTGAGAAAAACAATTGATGGTAGGAGAAGAATCAGGATCATAATATTATCCCATGATATAGTGTCCGGGTCCAGCCGGACACAACCGAGGGGTCCGGGGAAACGGCAACCTAAAAACCCATAGGGGAAGAAGAGGGGAGACCTCACGTGCAAGACAGAGAATTGTTTAGATGGATACAAGGCTCCTTTATTGCAGATCTATGACAAGAATATATAGGCTGAGGGCAGAAGGGGGTCGGCAGATACTAAGGGGGAAAGGAACGTGGAAAGGGAGCATAGAAAATCTCTTGTGGCGTCTTACTGTCTCCAAGCATGACTGGGCCTATGATCAATATCTTATCTTAGAAGAGTGAATGATATCTATTCTTAGAAGAGTGACTATCTTATCTTAAAGTCTTGGTCCCTAACAATATAGAGGAGAGAGTACATAAGAGGAGAAGATTTCCAACAATGCTAAACACAGCAGAGAAATCAAAAAGGATAAGGAATGAGGAAAAGCATCACATGACTTTAAAATTCTTGGTAGATTAAGAGGTGAGTCATTGCTAAAGCCTCAGTCCTCTCATATTTAAAATGTAAATAGTTATATTTGGGCTACTTATATCTCTATTGTTGGAAAGACAACACAGAAGCATTTAAATGCTGCAATAATTTGTATGATAATTCATTTTTTGAAAACACATTCTCTGGGGACTCCTTTTTGAGGTGGTTGTTAAGAGCTCTCTGTTTTAAATTTTGACAAACAGCATTTTTAGTTTATAAGTTAATATATCATTCTTCAAGGATTGGACCACTGTCTGAAAATTCTAAATCTTTAAAGTAAAGAACCTTGGTGTAAGTGTGTGTGTGTTTGAGGTGAACCTCTGACAATCTGGTGAAAACTATGGATGCCTTCTTAGAATTTTGCTCATCTACCTTCATATTTGAAGGAAATTATAAATTTGATTTCTAAGTTAATGAAAATAAAGATTTTTCTCCTATATTTATATGCTTCCTGAAATATTATCCCACTTAGAGGACCCCTGTTTGAAAGTTACAACTAAAATCATATGTCTTTTTTATCACCACTATTATTATTTATTCAGGTACTGACTCATTTCTACAAGGACTAAGATGGGGTTACCTATGTTGTAAAAGTAGCATCTTATTGTCTTATTCCAGCATTATAGCTCTTACTCAGAAATATAATAATTAAGAAAGCTTTACAGAAGTAACTAAATTTAACTCAGCATTTACACAACTATTATTAACTTCTCTATAGTTGAAGCAATGGCATTTGTTTGCCATGAGTTAGGATTAAAGTTAAAATGAGAGCTAGAAATGAAATTAGGGTAGAGATTTAGTTAATTATGTAGCTATAAGAGCTCCATAAATCCATCCTCCTCCAAAATTCTTATTTGTTCAGAGACAGCATCAGACTTAATTCAGAAAATTATCTCAATTGAGAGTTGTAAGAGGTCCCAGGGATTATCTACTCCTAATGCTATCTGCAAATGTATCTCAATTATAACATGCTGTCATTGTGATCATAAAAACTCCACTTGAAAGACTCCAAAAAAAGGTAATCCATTAGCGTTTGAAACAACCAATTCCACTGTCATAAACCTGTAACTGTTAAAAAAAAACTTTTCTTTTTTTTCCCTGGTTATCAAATCTATGTTGGCCTCTTTGCAATTCCCTCTAGATCCAAACTCTTCAGATATAAACCCTTTCCCACATGGTATCCCTTAAAACACTTGAAGACAATTTTCAAGCCCTCTACTATTCAACTAGCCTTTTTTTTTAAATGAAGGCTAAACAAACCTTGTTCCATACATCATCATCAATATCCTCTTCCTCTTCATTATCATCAATATTCTTTATTTTGAGTTTCATGATTCTTAAGCACTATATATATATATATATATATATATATATAT
>NC_058131.1:11793893-11823907 GCF_016433145.1 Gracilinanus agilis | reverse complement strand
ATCTATCTATCTATCTATCTATCTATCTATCTATCTATCTATCTATTTATCTATCTATCGTATATCTATCTATCTACCTGTCTGTATGTCCATCCATCTACCATCCATCCATCCATTCATCTCTCTCTCTCTCTCTCCATTTCTATTCCATGTATATTCACAGACAGTATCTTTAGGTGCATTTTAACATCAGTCTAGATGTCAGGAAAGCTATCATCTTATCATCTTAACTAGACAGGAGTTAAATTTTGTTACACCCCCTTACTTAATTCCAATTAATTTTAATTTTAATTACTTAATTTTAATTTATTCTTCCCATTTTCCCAAGGAAAAATGTCTGGGAAATGTTTTAAGTAGTCAGGATATTCTTTCCTAATATTTCTAGAGAAATTAAAAATAATTTAAAGATACATTTCCTCAATTATATACAAATATAACATTCTGGCTGCCCTTCAGCTCACCTTTAATGTCCCCACTTCACAGCCTGTTTTCTTTTTTAACCATGTGTCTCTTCTGATATTCTTCATTCCACATATCATACATGATTCATGGTTTAGAGTTAGCATTGTTTTGTTTTGTTTTGTTTTAAAATATGGTGGTTCTTGTCCCTAATGTTTTGTTGTAAGGTATCAGTAACTTGTAAATTGTGCTTTTCCATGTAACATTCATAAAGAAATTGATCCCCCTCCTATTTGTAAAGAAATCCCAATACACAATTGTTGCCTTGTTTACATTTCTGCCTGCTGTCTTGAGTACATATTAGTGTGACTCATGTCCCACTGTATTGACTGGAATATGAAATGGGAAAATTACTAACATTGTAGAATATGACTTTATGACTTTGCATTCTACATTAGTGACTATTCATTTTTTACATCATTGGCATCGATCTTAGCTAGAAGAATAAGCCACACAGCGTGTGTGTTAAAATAATAGACACCAAGCCCAGGATTGTCTGAGTGTCCTAATCTATTTGCAATTTTTTTGAATCATTAAAGAAAGTATTAACACCATCTTCAAAAATGTGGGTAAAAGGCTGAAAATATGTGAATACCAATGAAAAGTTACTACAGGAAACATTTTTGCATTCTCTCTCTCTTTTTTTAATCATTGTTGTAATATGGGAATTAAAGCAGAGTTGTAATAATTAGTTGTAATAGGGAAATTAAGGCTTGAGGTAATAAGGGACTAAAGGCAAGTAGAGTAATAAGGGGGTTAAGGCAGGTAGGGTGATAAGGTAGTTGTAATGGGGATAAGGCACAGTGGATAGGGATTTTGTAGATCTCTAAGTCAGAAAGTGGGAAAGGAGGATACAATGATGGAGGTATTAAATTGAGGTGGTAGGAGGTATAAAGAATGACTGAGATTAGGGAATATAAACACTGAGGTATAAAAAGTTGCAAGGGCAGACAGTTTCAGCAGGGAGACACAGACTGGATACACAGGTTTGAGACAGAGACAATGAAGGGAAACAGACTGAGCCCTCCAGGTAGGAAGGGCACTTCTACAGACAAAGGTTAAGGCCAGCCAGAAATGGCTTGAAACTGACTAGAAGGCTTTCTCCTCAGTTTCTCAGGTTCACAAAGGAAGAGTCCAGAGGAAGTATTGAGATTACCACTTCCCCCAAAATGGATGCCTCCAACTGCCCTCAGGACCCAGAGAGAATACTATTCCTTTCTCCCCTTCTCCCTCTCTTATCAATCAACTACTGAATTAGCCAAAGGTTTGATTAAGTGACAAACAGGGTTTATTGAGTTTCAGGGTTGATTGTAAAGGACAGAGGGATACAAGGTATCTCTAACAGCCACCTAGGGAAAGCTTCAGGTGGGGAAGGGACACAGGAATGTGAGACTGAGAAAGGACCTGCCTAACTCAGTCCGGGGAGATTTTGTTGCCTTTAGGGTAGGAAAGTTACATATAATCATTCATGAGATAATTTGTATCAAAGGTAAGCCCTACTTGACTATGGGAAAACTAAATCTACAAAGTTTGAAAGCTACCACCCAGATCCACCCTCCTTCCAAAAACCCACAGAAATTCAGGAAGGGAAAATAATGATTGGGATAGGGAAGGTCAGGGAGATTCAAAGGAAATAGCTAAGCTAACAAATCTTAAGAGAAAAGCTTCAGAATCAAGGCCTAGTTTTTCAGACCAAAGACAGAGCTCACTTGACCTTCCTACTCTCATTGAGTCTCCAGGATCAACTACTTCTCCTCAGGGTTCTAAACCCTTTTCAACTGACAGAAATTTTGCAGTAAGGCTTTTCAGGGCTAATATGCACCCTTTTGCACCAAGGTGTGCCCAAGTAAAATAAATCTTATTCTTTTAATCATGGCTTGGGCATAACTCCTCCATGGGTCTGGAGGGTTTGCAATTCCAGAGAGGTACCAAACCACTGAGCATTCAGACTGCTGGTTCAATGTCATAAATATCTTCTCAACCATTCAATATCAGATATAGGGATTTACCAATGTACATACCTGTTTTTAATGAATTCAATCCTGTGCTCCCTTCTCATTCTTAAACAGTCCTAAAATTTGCCCATTTCCCCTCAAAAATATCATGATCCTCCTCTAGAGCCTTTCCTGGAAATGTCACTAATGCAAAATAACTATTTGAAGGAAATACAGCCAGCAAATCCAGAGTGTCTAAACTTGAGTGAAGCTCAGCTCAGGAAGTTGTACATACATCGATGACAATAGTCTCTCTCTCTCTCTCTCTCTCTCTCTCTCTCTCTCTCTCTCTCTCTCTCTCTCTCTCTCTCTTTTAAATATCACCTACTTTGGAGTCTTCAACTGTGATGACAGGGATGGTATATGGAGGAGTAAATAACTTAGCTATATACAATGTGATATCAGAGCTCCATGGAATATAATGAGTACTCTAACTAGACTCCTCAATGAAATTTAATGAATCTAGCTGAATAGGTACCAAAGCTGTTGCTTGAGGATAAAGTTATAGTGATTCTTAGAATAAGGGAATTGCACACCAGTGGAAAGAGGCATGTTCCATACAGAAGGCTGCTGCTGTGACCCAAATAGCCAAACCACTTGGCAAACACTCAGCAGCAGAAGAAATAATTTGCTTATTTGCTTTTGTTTTTGCCTTACACAATATCTCAAATGCAAACCATTTCTCAGGTTATTGGATGTGAGTCCCCTGACCTGTGAGGGAGATTCCATCTCTCCAATTTCAACAACCAAAAGAATTCCATGACAGAGCATGAGAAACATCTTTGCCAGTGGACAGCTTCCTCTTTAATGTCATAGTAAAAAGCAAGAGAATGATAGAAGGTTGGTTTCAGGTAGACTCATACGACATTCATGTCTTCAGTTCCTCAAAGTTTGGCAGGTTATAAATGTAATGCAAGGTGGCTAACAGAAACTTTTGCTTCTGTAATTTCTAACGGTCACAAGAAGTCAGTTAAACATCTTAGAATCTTCAGAAAGTCAGTTAGAATTTGAAGCTATGAATAGAGGTGAAGTTCCAACTGACGAGGCTTTTGCCTTCTGGCTTTTGCAGTGGCTGGAGGCTTTTGCTTTGGCTTAACCTGTTGGCTTTGGCCTAATTGCTTCAGCCTTGGCCTGTGCTTATTTTGTCTTGGGGAAATTTGGACTTATCTCATTTCTCTGGACCTCTCCCTGATCTCCCATTCCCATCCCTCCCCTTCCCTGAATTTCCTTTGGGTCCTGGGTGGAAGGGAGGGCTTGGTGATTAGACATTGTGGGTTTAGTTTCTATAGGCTAGTAGAGTATCCTCAAATAAGTTACCCCTAGTTTTAATGATTCGATAGAGACTTTACTTAAAAGGCAGTCAAATCTTCCTGACTGGGAGAGCCAGACTCTCTCTGTCTAAATCTCTCCATGACCCATCCCCCACCATCACCCCTCTCCCTAGCAGCAATTAGAAAAATCTTTAACCCCTCTCCCCTTCTGATGGACCCTGGTATTAATAAATCCCCTTCTTACCTATTCAAACCCTCTGGTGAATCATTTTGTCAAAAATTAAGACAAGGGCTCAAGGGGAAGGAATTATTTTCTTTTATTTCTTGAAAGAAATGGGGGCATCCATTTTGGCAGGAAGTACCTACCTCAAGACTTCCTCCAGCCATCACTTTGACTGACAGGGAGGGGCCCTCTGGACTCCTCCCTCAAGAGACTTTAGAAACTAACAAGAGAACCTCTCCAGCCAAACTGAAGATTTCTTACTGGCCCTGGTTTCCTCCCTGTATTCTCTGTCTCAAGCCTCTGGGAATAAACCTGTTTAAGCTGCCCTCTCCTACATACTCCATTTTCCTTATCTCCTATATACCTCCCCATATCTTCATTCCTCCTCCAATCACCTTATAATCACCTTAATATCCCCATTAGCCTTCCTCACACCTAAATTGCCTTCTTTGACCTACTCAGATTATTTATTTATTTCTTGATAACATAAACAAGTTGTTGTAATCATTGTTATGGTTGCTACTATTGTTGTTACTGTCTTGGTATTATTGTTTTTGGTATCGTTAGTATCATTGAGGCCACTGTTAATGCCATTTTTTTGTTTTTGAGTTTTTAATTTTAAAAATTATTGCAGTTCTTACAATTACACCTCTAGTTGTGATTTAGCTTCTTAGGACTGATTCAATCTCATAAAACTAATAAGAAAGTTTGAAAATCAGAATAAATTTTTCAAAATTGTAAGATTAAAAATCAATATCCAAATACTCTAATTATTATATTTAATAAGATTTATCAATAAAATCTCAAAGTAAAAGAAAATTTTAAAAGCTAGAGCAAATAACTACTGCTGTTGTGAGAGAAGAGAGAGAGGGCAGGCTTACAGCAAATTTATACAATATGCAAGGATGCTACAAGGACAAAGGAGAAAGGATTCTGGGAGATGAAGTCCAAGAGTTCAAGATTTTCTAATTACACAAAATTTAAAATGGAAGAAAAGTTAGTATAGAAAATCATAATAATTGTCAGGATAGTGAAATAGAGAGACTGTTGTTCAATAATTTTGCACTCATTTTCAACTCTTTTTGACATCAATTGGCTTTTTCTTTGCAAAGGTTCTTTAGTGGTTTTTAATTATCTTCTCCAGTACATTTTAGAGATGAGGGAACTGAGGTAAACAGGATTAACTGATTTGCCAGTGGTAACTTTACTAGTGAATGTCTGAGTTTAGATTCGAATGCCAATCCTCCTGACTCCAAGACCAATGCTTTATTCAGCACGCTACCTAGCTGCTCCTGAAATTGGAAGAACATGGAGATTAAAAGCAAAAAACCCCACATACTGATCCTATATCTAACAATTTGTAATAGAGTAAGTCACTCAGTCTCTCTGCACCTCCCATTCTTTCCTTATAGAATGAAAGGTTAAACTTGGATGACTTCTAAGATCCCCTTAAGCTCTAAGTGTATGATCTTGTGAATGAATGAATTCATAGCTAACTAGACAAAAAGCCAGCCAGACAGATAGAGATAGATAGATAGATACATACATACATACATAGATGATAGATAGATAGATTCACAAATAAATAAATTTATTATGTGCCTAGCAAGTGTCAAATACTAGGCTAAATCCTCAATTTGCAAAGACAAAAGTGAAAAATCTGAAAAATGTATATTCTAATAAAAAAAACAACAGGCAGATGGTGAAACATCCAAAATGGATGTTGAAAAGGGAAATGCAATAGGGTTAATGATTGGAAGTCAGGCCTAAGCTGTGGTCAAATAATAATAGTGGTACAATTGAGTTTCCCCTAAATCTTTCATTTACATAATATTATTTTTTTAATGACTTGGTTAAATTGAATTCTTTATAGGTTTAGGGATTGTATTAGGATAATAATATTAAAAAGGCAGCTAGTGACAGTGTAGGTAGAATGCTAGACTTGAAGTAGAGAAATCTTGAGTTTGAAGCTGACCTGAAACATTTTCTATCTCTGTGACCATAGGCAAGTAACTCAAACTAAAACTGCTCCATTTTTATTTACAAAATAAGAATGATAACAGAGCCTGTTTTCCAGGATTGCTGTGCATATAAAATTATATATTATGTTTAAAGGAATTTGTGAATATTTAAGCACTATAGAAATGTTCACTATTAATATTATGATTAGAAAATTATTTTTGATTCCTTGCCTTCTAAATGGGTGGGAAAAACATTGAGATAGGGGAGAACATTTTGAAATAAAACATAATGATATTTAATTCAAAAAGATCATTGGTTTATATTTATCTATTAAGGTATATTAGAAAATGGATAATTTAAATCATATTAAATTTAAAAGTTTCAGAGCAAACAAAACCAATATAACCAAAATTAGAAGCCAAACAAAAAATTGGGAGTAAATAAAAAAATGTTTCTGACATAGGCTTAATCTCTCAAAAATACACAGAACTGACTAAAATTTATAAAAATACAAAACATTTCCTAATTGATAAAAAAATGGTCAAAGATATGAAGTCAATTCTCAGATGAAGAAATAAAAGTATTTGTACTCGTGTGAAAAAATGCTCCGAAAACCAAGTGATTGGAAAAATTAAAATTAAAATAATTCTGAGATACCACCCCATACTGATCAGAGTGACTTATATGACCAAAAATGAAAATGATAAATATTGGAGAGAATGTGAAAATCTTGGGACACTAATACAAGTTGGTGTAACTGTGAACTAATATAACAATTCTGGACAACGATATTAAACATACCCAAAGGGCCATAAATCTATGCATACCATTTCACCCATTAATATCATTACTTATTGTGTATCCCAATAATATAATATGTAAGGGAAAAGAATCTACCTGCACCACATTTTTTTCAACATTTTTGAAATTATGTATTTTTTAAAATTATATTTTTAAAAAATTTTATTCTTAGTAACCATCATCACCAATGCAAATACTTCAATAAACAAATGAAAAAGTGTAATACCACAAATTTCATATTTTCTTTAATTTGTTTAAAATATGTAAATTATATATTTATGCTAATACAAATATCTGATTTTGAGTTCCCTTTGGATTCATTTTATTTGGACATCCTTTTCTCTTGATTTTATGGCTGTTACTTTTTAACATAATAATAGTATGTATTATTATTCTCTTTTCTTCTCTTCATCTTTTTTCTTTATAGTCCTGATATTTATCATTTCTAATAACATAATACAATACATTACATTGAAATATGACAATCTATTCAACCAATTCTCCCAGTCATTTTATTTGTGTTACTTCCAATTATTTTGTCATTCCAAACAGAGATTCCATGAATATTTTCATGCACACACAGCTTTTTACTATTTCTATCTTGTTTCCTAAATGTACAAAAATATTTTATTACCTCTTTTTATAATGGTAAGGAATTGGAAAATGAAGAAATGTCTATTAACTGCAGAATGTTTAAAGAAATTATCATATATTATTGCAACTAAATACTATCATGCCATAAGAAATTACAAATAGGATGAATTCAGAAAAAAAAAACACAGGAAATATATGTGAATTGATTCAAAGTGAAGTAAGCAGAACTACAAGAATGTATACAGTAACAGAAATAATATGCAATGATCAACTATGAAGGATTAAACTATTATCAGCAAAGTAAGTTTCCAAGAAACCACAAGGTATTCATGATGAAAAATGCTATCCACAGCAAAAGAAGGAACTGTTGGAGTTTGGCTTCAAATCAAAGTATCCACCTTTCACTTAATTTCCTTCAGGAGATTTTTATTATATGTGTGATATTTGTCTTGTATCACAACATGAGCTTCATGGAAATATATACTGCATAAGAATACTCTTATAACATATATCAGACTCCTGGGAGGAGGAGGGAAAGAATCTAAAATATAAAATGTTAGAGAGCAATTGTCAAAAAATTTTTTCTACGTGTAATTTAAAAAATTACAATAAAAATAATTTGTAATGAAAAAAAAGTCCCAAAGAATATCTTAATATATGTTTTTTTAAACCCTTACATCACATCTTATCATCAATAATGCATGTTGATTTCAATGTAAAAAAAAGTATTAAGGTGGCTAGGCAATGGGAATAAAGTGGCGTGCCAAGGGGCACATGGACAAGAAATGTCTGTGGCTAAATTTAAATCCAGGAACTTCTATCTCTAGGCTTGGCTCTGAGTCTACTGATTCATTAAGTTGCCCCCTTTCAATATATTTTAAGGAAGAATTAGCTTTATTTGAGTGGAGAAAGGTTAGGCTATCACTCCTAATTCTATCCCACATGTGCTCTTTTGTTATGCTTTGATATTTGATTATTATTTTGCAGTGATGACAAGCCTTTTAGAAACTGAATGCAGAGACCTGCCCCCACCCTACCCTCTGACTCAATGCTGTGTCCACCCCCCCCCCAGAGACTAAGTACTGTGCACCTGCACCCCACATGTTGGGTATGCCCCACCTCTTCTTACACCACATAGGGGAGGGAGAAAGTGCTCTCATTGGGCTGCTGGGCTGAGGGGTGCCAGAGGTGAAAAAAATGTCATCAGGAATGGTGGAAAGGGAAAAGGGAGCAGCAACATGTAGCTCCCTCTTCCTTTCTAGTCAAGAACTCTGAGGGTGGGAGGTGGGGAGTGAGAGTGGCCAAGTATCCACAGAAAGTGCTTTGTGTGCCGTCTTAGGCATCCATGCCATAGGTTCGCCATCACTGTTATATTGTGTTATGTCATATGTTACATGATATTTTATGAATAATTATAGTAAATAAGCAAGTAGAAATTTCTTGAGCATCATTTAATTTTCTAGTGGATTCATGATCATATGAATATGTGTACTTTTAAAAATGATACAGATGAAAACACATCCATAATTTTTAATCTTGTGTAATTATTGTTCATGTCATTCTCAAAATTATTCTTTCCAGACAAGGCTAAATGCACTAGATTCCTTCAGGTGTTTTAATAAATCATGAGAACTAGTGACACATAAAAAAAAAGTATATTACAATTTGATTCTATTCTACTCTTACCGATTTAGTATACATTACATCTCAGCTAGCACTCTTAAGTTATAGCCAAACTAACCTCTTTACTGTTTCTCACAAATCATGCCTTGATGCCAACATTTATTCATTTGCATAAACAATTCCATCCAAAGAACCATATCCAACAACTAAAATCAAAGCATCTTCTCTCATGGACAAACCCAGCTTGACTGGTATAATTTGCATTCCAGGCATTCAGCTTCTAGATGTTTTCAAGACAACCCTTCCAAGTTGCCAGTTTCACTAAAATCCGAAGAATTTATCATATTGCAAAATAGTTGAACAAATGAAGTGAATTTCATTTTAAGAAGATCTGTATTTAAATACTACCTTTAAAATCTATCAACTAAGTGACTGTAAGCAAATGACTATAAACTTCTGAATTTATCTGTCAAATGGAAATGATTAAAGGTGGGGAAAAGTTATAGGATTATTCTGAAAGAATTGTTAGGTGTGATACCTTACTATCACAACAATGCGACAATGTACGTAAAATATTTTGAAAACTTTAAATTTCAGGGTAAATGATAGATGTAATTTTCAAAGATTAATACATTTAAGTGACCAGTTCTTTTGGATGGCATAGTTGGAAGTTCTTTATTCTCCCAAGTTCATGACTGCTATTGGGATGTATTCAGTGATTCTATTATCTATGTTATTCCACAATATATGCCATAATTTAAAATCTGGGAATTGTGATTGGCTGTCATCTATGCTTTCTACCATCTATGCTTCTTGGCTTCATTCAAGTCTAAGCAGTGAATATCTTTTCAAAGTTGGGACGCCTCTGCGTTTTGCCCTATTTCAATTACCTCTTTCCTTTTCTACCTTCATGTTTTCATCTATAAACTTTCCATTACCGTACCTTCCCTAAACTGTACTCTCTTTGTGTTATTCTTCCATCTGTACTCAATCACTTTTTTCTTATAAACATATTTTACTCTTCTTTGTTTCCACTCTTAATTTTTTTCATATTTTATTACTGCCTAAAACCTAATTTTCTTTTGAAAACTCCAAATCTTGGTATTTTCTTTATAAATGCTCTGTTCTCCTCATCCTTCCTGGAACACAGGAACAGGAAGGAGAAAGAGTTTGCACTTTCATTTCTATCCTTTGCCCATTTAATTTTTTCATGATATTTTTCTTTTACAGATTACATATAGATACAATTTAAGATGAAACTTTTCTGATATTTTGCTAGCCATGATCTCTCCCCTTCCCTGAGACAGCAAATAATATAGTTTAGTTTATACATATCATAACTTGTAATGCATGTATTATCATGTTGTGAAAAAAGACATGTTGCTTATACAAGAAAACAATTCATGAAGAAAACAAAGGAAGAAATGATATGCTTCAAGCTGCATTCAGAATCTGATTAGTCTATGGTGATGGATAACATTTTTCATCATAACTTTTTAAGTTGCCTCTGGTCCTTCCATTGCTGATAAAGTTGAGTCATTCATAGTTTATTAGTGTATATTATATATTGCCCCTTTCTTACACCCCTCTTCTACCAATATACAGCAGTTATCTTTACTTCTTTAAAGATTACACCATCTTTTTTTTTCTTTCGTCTGTAGACCTTTATTCAATGTATATCCTTAGCTACCTCTTGAATACTTTCTTCCATGATTGTCAGAATTTGTCTGTAAGACATTTCATTTACTTTCTACTTGTGTTCTAGCAATTGTTAATGTCTGTGTATGGGAGATGATGATCAATTGACTTAAATCCAAAATGGCATTCAGCATTCATACACTACACGTGGCAGAAAATGGACAGCATATCTAATAAAATATCCTTGATGACTCCAGAAAAATGACTTCCAGGATCTCTGAGTTACCCCTTTGACACAAATAATCTCAAAGCTTGAGCCCTCTTTTCTCCAGACTCTGAATATACTTGTGGTTCAATGTCACGGACTTTGGGTGCAGTTTTGTATCTTTTCTTCTCACTGAACCATGTTGTAAAATATCCTTTTACACAAATTAAATATGTATCACTAAAGAATTGGTATCAGTGGAAAATCCAGAGTGAAAACACACAAGTGGAGGCTTTTGGGATATTGCACTATAAATCTATCTCCAGATCTTCAGGGATACCCCAAACTCAAGGCAATAAATGATAGATATCCTACGGTGACTTGACTGTTCAAGAGAAGTGAGAGTTATTCCCACTTTTTGAAAGAAAAAGAGTATATGACAAAGAAAAAATGAAACAAACATAACAACAAATATATATATTTATATTTAGGAACAACCTTAGATATATCTAGAATAACCTGATCATTTCAAAGATGAGGAAGATGATTCTTTGAAGTTCACAGATGGAGTATCTGAGATTACATTTAAGCTGAATTCCTAATCTAAATCAATCCCATGTATTAAAGTTTAGAAGTAACTAATTAAGAAATGGGTCAGGAATACTGTGCCTATAGTAAGGAAGATCTGAGTTCAAAGTCAATCTAAGACACCATGGCCCTGCACAAGTAATTAAATTCTACCTAGCTAGCTAAATGATATAATGGGGATTATAGTACCTCTTAATTGTCTTTATGTATTGTAATCATGAAATGAAATAATATGTCCAAAATGATTAGCATATTTTCTGACACAGAAAAAGGTGCTTAATGAAGGTTTATTTCCTTCCTTCCTTTTCTTCCTTTTTTAGAACCTGGTTTTCATCACTGAAATTAATTCCCTCCATTTCTTAGAAAATCTATACTTCAAATTGCTGTTCAAAGACTATTCCATAAGGACTTTTATTACCTCTCCCAATGTTTGCCCCTCCAGTGAATTTATAGTTATTTTGCATATTTTGACAATATCTTATCTAGCCACACTGAAAGTTATTTTAATTTTTTTTTCTCCAGTGTCTATTGAGTTGTATGAAAAGCAATAAGAACATAATGGCTGATTAATTGACTATAAGTGTTTTTGTTGACTTATTTCAACCATAGAGGATAAGATTCTTTAAGTAAAAGATAGTTAATTTTTATCTTTTTTTATTCCTGGTATCCTGTACAGAATATATAAATAAATCTTACTAACTGATAGATTAATTAGATATAAAATGGTAACAATAATAACTAATATTTATTTAAGACTTTAAGATAAGCAAAATGCTTTACATATCTTATTTCACTTGATCCTTATAAAAGTCCTATGAGGTAAATGCAATTATTATAGCATTATAATGAGAAAATTGAGGCTATGAATTTTGACCAAGCTCATACAGTGAGCAAATGACTGAAGTAGGAATTGAACTCAGGCCATGGTGAATCCAACTCTTTGTACTGATTCCATCAGTCAAGAATTATTAATTAAACATTATCATATATTAGATACTGGATTAATTTCAGGGAATAGAAAGACAGGCAAAATCTGGATTCCTATCAACAATGAGCTCATATATTAATAGGGGAAAGAAAATGAAATTTAAAAATGAAATGTATACAATATAAATGGAGTGTAGTCAAATGTAGCACTTTTTTCTTTCTGACACACAGCCCCTGTATCATTTCACAGTTTAAAAATAAACAGTGAGAAAATGCCTCTATCCTTCCTCAAGATCCCTGAATGTACATCCCTGGATATACCTGAGTTATGCAGGCAGGCTATGCTACCAGAATCTCTTTGATAGCTTCATCAGAAACAAGGGCACCAAGGCTGCAGGGAAACTTGTATTACTGCTCCCATTTTCTATCCTGCTAATGCACTTGGTGAGCGCTGTCATCACTGGCCAGCATTTTCTCACTGTTAATAGAGTGCATTCTTCACTTTGGAGCCCAGAGCTCATCTATCTCTCTCATCACAAACACTGGGGAGTGAGTGCATCCCTGATGCTGCTGGTTTGCCTGAAATCTTTCACAGGGTCATTGTCTGCTCTCTGCATTTATTCTGCATCATTCTTTTGAAAAGTGATTCTGTTCATCTCGAAAGCATTGCCAAGGAAGAGAAATGTCTCTTCTCACTTTCACATACAAGGAAGGAGACATGGCATCTTTCAGGTTTGTCTCTGATATTAACCGTATCCTGGTTTTAATTAGGGCTCATCTGTGATTCATTGCTTTCTGCAACAATAGGAAGATCAATGAGTATTTTAAAAAAATCATTCCTTAGAAAATTTCTGTCACTGGGACAATGCTTAAAAATAAAATCAGTGTTCCATCAAACCAAATGTCCCTGCCTTCCCAAAGTTATTATTCCTTCTTGTTTCCCTCAAGCCTTCAGTTTGCACTAGGAAGTAGTAAGAAGCCAATGACTTCTATGTTATATGCCATGGATAGTTCAAGGTGTCTGCTCAGGTCAGGGTTACCATTAATAGTCTCTGATAGTTCAATAATTATACAATGAATTTGAGCCATCTGAATAAAGAGATCATAGCTTGATTTTTGAAGCATTTGTCCATGTCCCTTAAATGGAAACTGCTTAAAGAGTTAGGAAATGTTTTTTTATTTTCCTTCTTCCCTCAGAACTTTGGACCTACACATAGTAAATGTATTAAATGCTTTCTGATTGATTGCAATACCCAGCTTGGAGGATTTATTTATGCCACTTTTATATTTGCTATAAGGCATTAAAATTCAAGTTGTAAGATTAGCTAAGACTTTAGAAAGAATTTTTCATGTAATTATCTTTAGTATTGATTTGACAAAAAGTATGTTTAAAAATATAAGTCATTAATTTAAAAAAAATATTGGATGCTTGAAGGTACAGAGGAAAAGACATTTAAAACCCATTTTATTCATCCATTATCATTTTTTTAAACACTTACCTTTTTGTCTTAGAATCGATGCCAAGTATTGGTTCCAAGACAGATTTGTAAGGATTAGGCAATTTGGACTGTGACTTCTCAGGGTCATATAACAAGCAAAGTGTCTGAGGCCAGATTTGAACCCAGGAGTTCCCACCTCCAGTAATTTCCCTCTATCCACTAGCTTCATCCCCTTTATCTATTCATTATTAATCCATTCACCAGCTTTGACTGGAAAAGGAAGAAGAATTTGAAAGAAAATTATATTTACATGGTATTATTTAATAAACAAAACTAGAACTTACATGCATAATCTGAAAGGGATTTTAGAAGCCAATTATTCTAGTCCTCTACACTTTCAGATCCCAAATTTATGAGTCAGAAAGACTGTGAGCTATCCAAATAACATATGTAATTATCAGAGTTGGAATGAGAATCTGCATGTCTAAGAATGGAACTGAATTTACTTTCCTACATCAAGTGCTTGATGCTGCCACACTAACACAATATATGGAAAAATATGCATACTTAAATCTGTTTTTAGCTATATAGTTGTCCCTTCCACATCATGCCTTTTGCTAATTGAAATTTTGATATATTGCGAATCTGTGCAAAAAAATTGAATGATAATTTTTTGGAGTTTTTTTGGAAGCCATAAATGACACATGAAGACTCACTGATGACACAGAGATTTCAAATCTATATAACCCATGACCAAATTCTTAACACAAATTTTACAATAAGGTACTGTAAATATCTCATAAAAGAAAAAGAAAAAAATAAGACTTCTCCACAAAGGGAAGGTCAAAAAATTGTAGATTTTCTAGATTATATGAGTGTTAAACTTCTAACCTCCATGATTTGGAATGGGTACTTGTATATTGTTCATAGCGAATTAAATTCATATTAGGTTTTGAAGTGGATTTACCTCTTTTTTGAAACTGATAATAATGAAAAAAGTAGTTATTGCCAGCACAGTTATCTCTAATTTACAAAGAAGGAAATTGAGGCTTAAAAATGTTAAGTGACTTCTATCAATACTTACATAAGTAAGCCAATGAAAAAAGGAATTTTTGGATCCTGCCTTTCTAGCTACAGGATCAACATTTAGTTTACTCCATCAAGTTCAATTATTTAATATTTTACTTAACCAATTAATTTTAACATTACCCTTTCTTCTTCTTTTTTTATGTATGTCATTGGGCAAAAATAATTAGATTTTATCATTATCTCAAAGTAAATCATGTTTCCTATTTGGTATATTTGTGAATTTCTGTAACACTTTAGTACTATGGAAAGACAGTTGTATATGGAATTGGCAAACCAGTTCAAATATCAAATATTTTCTTTGCTAAATTGAACTCTTTGATTCTAAATTTTCATTTAGGAACTGAGTGGTCAAAATGCATCTATATGTGTATCTATATCTATATCTATATATCTACCCTATATCTATATCTACATCTATATCTAGTGAAAGAGGATTTAAAACACCTTTTGTTTATTTTAACTTAATCAATCAAAAACTTCAAGTGCCCCTCACTTCACACTTAGTCAGTCAGGCACTTGAAGAATCTTTTACAAGAAAAGTAAGTTTATACCCTCAAACTTTCCATCTTGGAACCAATACAGAGTATTGGTTCCAAGACAGAAGAATGGTAAGGGCTAGGCAATGGGGATCAAGTGACTTGCCCAGCGTCAAGCAGCTAGGAAGTATATGAAGCCAGATTAGAACCTAGGTCCTTCCATCTGTATATCTGACTCTCAATCCACTGAGCCACCCAGCTGCCCCCCCAAAAAAAAATCTTTCAAAAATCAATGACTTTTATAGATTGTAAAAAATATATTGCTCTTAATCAATTAAAGTTTCTATAAGAAGGGTCTTTTTACACATTTTTTTTCATTTTTTTGTCATCTAAATTTGACAGTATATTGCTCTCACTTCCTTTTTAATAAACTTTCTAAAGTGAATCAACAAGTAAAAAGTTTAACGAAACTAAATATGAAATATCTTACTCTCATAATACTTCCACTTCTTCAAAATAACAAGAAGAGATGTTTTCACTCATCTCTTTTGTCTGTGAAGGAAATTTACTGTCCCTTCTTCCTGGGGTTGTGAAGGTGAAAACATCTCCTGTTGACTACCTGCATACCTGGTGTGAGACTGAACTTGACCTGGATGCAAGGATTGTGTGAAGGAAATCATTGAGTGGATTGGGTCACATGCATAGAATGGCAGCCTGGAAAAAAGTAGCAATAGAGTCAAGAGATCACAAGATGTGAGATGTGATGTGTGAGTTAGTGGGCAGAGAAAAAGTTTGATAAATTGAGGCAACAGGGGATTTTGCTCTCTTCTCTTCTCTTGGTTGTTGCTAGCTAGACTTCCCTGTGAATATTGCTAGGGGGCCTTAATGACTGCCACAGAATTGCAAGCTAAATGAAGCAACAAGGACAGTAACGTATATATCGGTCTCCTATTTTTCCATCTTTTCCCCCTACTACTTTTGATTTAATAAAATTACTAATTTACCACCAGTCTCATAATTTTCCCTCTTACATTTGAGGTCAGTAAGAAGTTGGAAGATAATATTTTTCTCACTTGTTTCTCACTTGTCATGTAAAAAATATATGCCTTTAATTACTTGTTCATGGCCATGTAACTAATGTTTTGAGTGTAATTTAATCACAGATATATACCTTAAATCCCTATATTTGTTTAACAGTTTCTGCTTCCTAATTGTATCATAACTGAGTCATGTTAACTTCAGGAAATATCATAGGGCCTTCATTTCAGTCCCCTTCTATTTGAATGATATAGTCTGATATTTGTCCTCCAATTCTTTTAGCTTCCACAAAAGAATAGCCAAGAGACATGGGAAGTTTTAGGTAGTTTTGGAGAACTTTTGAAGTCACAGAAAACATAGAATCTCAAATTTAGAAGACATCTAAAGAGTTATCAATTACACCTCCATACTTGAACAATGATGGTGAACCTTTTATAGACTGTGTGCAGTGCCCCTCCAATGCTTGGCAACACTACCTCTCCTCCCCATTACCTCACAGAAGGGAAGGGGAAAGTGTTCCCATTGGACTATTGGGAATAGGGGTGGGTGATGCAAAAAAATGTCATCAGGCATGGTGGAGAAGGGGAAGGGTCTAGCTCTAGCTGAGTCCCTCTGCCTTTCTAGAACTCTAGGGGGAGGGGAAGCAACACATGTACTGACAAAGAGTGCTCTCTGTGCCATATTTCGTACATGTGCCATAGGTTTGCCATTGCTATGCTAGATTATACTTTAAAATGAGTATTTAATTTTTGTCCTGAAGAACTCCAGAGAGAGAAACATAGTACTATTTCTCAATGTAACTTATACTACCTTTAGATATCACTTGCTGCTAAAATTTCTTTTTCTCCCTTCCTTTTGACTTGTATTTATATTGATTCTTAATTTACCTCAATGCCAACCCATATTTCCCTAAAATTATACATATTGATATAAACAAAGTCCTAGAGTCTCTCCGCTTTTGATGATATAACTTTGGACAAATCACTTGAAGTCTCTCAGCTTCAGTTCCACATCAGTAAAATGAGGAGGATTTGATTAGATACCTTCTTTTGTCTATTCCAACCCTAAATCTATGGTCAGTATGTTCTCCAAATGACTTTCAGGTCATCAAAAAAGGTCAACATTTGGAGAAACCACCCTACCAAAATCAGTTTCCAGTGAATCCCTCCATGATATGCTGAAATGGTTTATTTGGACAACAAAGTTCCCCAATTTTCTCCCAAGTTCTTTTTTTATTACATGAAGGTTGCTACTCCATGCTTCTGGCACCAAATGGAGGATCAGAAATGACAACTTAGCCTATTTTCTGTCACTAAGTAATAGACTGGACTAATAATTGCCTGAACATAGAGTGGCCACAACAGACAACTTTAGCTTAGCTAGAAAAGAACACTCTGATTCAGTATGTCAGATCCATACTCACAATATATCTTCTCTTTGATGGCAAATCAGTCTGCATTAGTTTTTCAGTGATTCTTCCTACCTGGTAACTAATATAGAAATATTTAAAAATTTACCACTCAAGAGTTTGAGAACTAAAGGTCACTTTATCAAATTAATGATAGATAAATTTAGAAAGAGGAAAAAAGAAGGAATTCTTAACATAAATATATATTTGGGTTTTGCAATCCACTGACACAGAACTGAACTATTTCTAGAGCAGAACAACTTTCAACCAGTAATAAATATGAAACAATGAAATCATCAAGATAATGAAAATATTGGGCGTAAGTTTCTAAAATGTCTTAATACTTTGATTTTAAATAATCTCCTGAGCTTTTTTATAGCTCTCCATCCTTTTCAGGTATTGAATCTTCAAACTAACAGCTGATTCATTGTTATTTAATTTCTTGCATTAGTGGCAAGTAATAGCCATTTATTTTTTATATTTATCATACAAGCATTCAATAATGCCTTTTATTTTTCATAGTATTACATTAAGGACAAGGAATGCAGACAAAAACAAATAAAAACCACACATGGATTCAATAAACTTACATTCTGGTTAGAACGGATAAAGAATTTAGAGGATTTCTATGGGACTTTCAAAATCATTTCCTTCTATCCATATACCCATTATTTATTCATTGATTTATTTGTGAATTTTCTTATTTTCTCCTTTAGTTATTTAATAATTCTAGATGTAACTGTTGTTGTCCACCTTCTCCTCCTTCCTCTCCACATCATAATTATCATCATCTATATAACACTTTATGGTCCTCACAATAACATCCTAAGATAACAACCTAGTAATGTCTGCTTTCACAGAGAAAAATAAATAGATTCAGTGAGGTTAAATGACTTGCCATTTGTGACAGAGCTATAAGTATCTATGGAAACATTTTAATTAAAATCTTCCAAATATTACATTAAATACTCTATTCACTGTGCCACCTAGCTCTGGTTCAAGGCAGAGACCTCTGTACTATAAATTCCAGATCCTTATTTTCATCAACTAATGGTTGAATTCATCAGACATTTAAACTCAATATTTCACTAATTAAATTAATGATCTTCAACTCACCAAAAAGAAATTAACTTCCTTTCAATCTAACTTCTTAGTTTCTGTTAATGATTTAGTCATCTCTCTTTTTAACTAGGTTCTGACCTTGGAGCTAGCTTTAACACTTTAATTCAGACCTCAACTATGGTCAAATTCTATCAAATTTGCCTCCAGGAATCCATTTAATTTCTTTCTCCACCTATACAACCAACAACCTGATAAGCATCATTTCTCACCAATAGTAATAGACTGACATCAGATTTGAATCCCATACTACTTAACTCTACCTTCTTTGATCTATTGCAGACCTCTGATACCAAAATGGTGTCCACAAAGCATACATCTAATCATATTCTCTTTTCATAAAATTATGAGACCCTAAGCAAGGCATTGAACCCTGCTTGTTTTAGGTTCTTATCTGTAAAAATAATAATTCACTCCAATACCTTTGCTAAGAAAACACTAAATGGAGTCACAAAAAAGGGCTTAAATGAAATGAATGAACACAAAATATCTCAATAGCCAAGGAAACAGAATGATGAGTGATAGCAGGACACAATATAACAAAAATTATGAAGAAGAATGAGCTTAAAGGAAGTCATGAAATAACAAAAATTAACAAAAAAAAGGTAGACTATTGACATAATGCAAAATTTGGATAACTCATAATGTTCCCTACTTTATGCTAAGAGCAAGTGAGGAAGAGGCTAACCACCTGGGGGGGGGGCATACCATATAGAATTCATGGAAAGACATTGATAGTAAGGATTTGCAAAAATTCTTGTGTGGACAGGTATGAAAGCAGTTATTCTAACATTTATGTGGCATTTTAAGTTTTGCAAAATATTTCAAAGATTATTTCATTTTAGACTCCTAATAATCAGAGAATTGTTTACTATTATTTCCAACTTCTATGTGAGGAAATGAGAACACAGAAATCAAGTGGCTTATCCAAGTTCATTTAGCATCTACTTTGTTCCAGACACTGTGTTAGTGTAAGGGATACAGAGACAAAAGGAAAATGATTCTTAATTTCAAGGAGCTTAAATTCTCTGAAATGGAAATAATATACACATTGGTTTTCCATAGAACCAATGCATCATCAGTACATATAATATATAGTTCAAAGATAAATGAGGATACTATCGCCAATGATGGACAATTGAACAATGATATTTGCCATTGCCTCTGAATTCCACTTGTCTTGAGAGATCAGTAATGCTTTAAAGACTGAAAAGCTGTAACTTAGGCATGCTTCTCTTTTAGTCAGTTACAAGTGAGAAAGTCCTTGATACACTTGAAAAGGTTCTCACTGTTTCTGCCAAAAGATGTGAAACCGGGGATGCTCCATTACCTCCTCTCCATTTCCCTCCAACCATGAAGGACATACTATTCCTGTGCTACCTGGCAAGGCCTGACCAAGTTATTGGGGGTAAAATTTTAGGTCTGTGACAAAATCATAAGACTAATGGTCATGTTTTCCCCCTTCTTATCCCTCTGAATGTTTCACTGTCCCTAGACAATCAAAGCATGTTAACAAGAAAATTGAGGATTCTGATCCCTGAAAGATATTCTTATTAAAACCCAAATGACTCAAAATTCATTTAAATTCAACCCATATTATACTTACAACTTCTTATTCATTCAATAAATGTGTTAAATGTTATACTGTGTCCTATATAAATGACACAGAGATGAAAAATGAACTCATCCTTAAAAAAGTTTCTACTGCCAAATGATGGTGATGGAGTGGGGTTGTGGCTATACACAGAAAAATGTAATATGTGTATATATATATATGTATATGTGTATATATATATATGTGTGTGTGTGTGTGACCTTATGTGTGCATGCATGTATATGAAGTAATTTTAAGATAAGGCGGGGTTTTTTTTTTGAGAATGCAAAGAAATTACTAAGGTATTCCAATCTCTTAAAAAGCACAAACCCCATTAAGGAAATTACTTTTAAAAGAGAGATTGGTACATGAGAATATCTGAGCAAATTGACTTATTCTTAAATTTCCATTTTGTCATTTCCTAGCTGTGTGACTTTGGGCAAACTATCTTCTCTATCTAGGCTTCCCTTTCTGTAAAAATAGGAATTTAGATGTGTTTCTAACCATAATTTTAGAAGATGCAGAGAAAGAGGAGGAAAAGGAGGAAGAAGAGAAGGAGAAGGGTGGGAGTCAGGAAAAGAAAGAGAAAAAGGAGAGGAGGAGGAAAAGGAAGAAATATCAATGAATAATGGATAGATATAATTAAAAGAAAATAAAAGAAATTTAGACTTATTCTGATGTCTAGTCAAGATAAATTCCCTGGAGTGAGGGAGGGACCATGTCCACAAATATATTGAGTATTATTTGATATAAGCAAAAAACTTATATCTAACAATAATTCACTTTGAAATTCTTCAGAATTCAGAAAAATTAATGTCTCATACATCATGATTGCAGCATTCCCTTTTTACTAGTATGTGCCAAAAAAAGCTGCCACATTTCTCCCTCTTAACCCACCTCATTTTTTTCCTTTAACACTTAAGGCAGAAACGAGGAAATAATTATATACATACTTGTATTCATATTCTGAATTTTTAAATTGAATTTCAAATGTATAATCCATTGGACATTGCAAATGAAATTCTCAGGTGGATGTATCAATCAGATTATAAAACAATATTATATCATAGATTTAGTATTAGAAAGATTGAAAAGGTTAGGAATTGGAAAGAAGAAAAAGATTACTTATTTTTACCCATTCAGCAAATATAGTCCAGGGAAGAAACTTTAGAAATAATTTAATTGGGTTTAAACTTACAATGAGGGAAATTAGAATTTTATTAGTGGGGAGGGGAATTAGAGGTCATATATTCTAAAGTTTTGTTTTATCTAATGAAGATTCTGAGGACCAATAATTCTACTTCAGAGTCAAAAGTGATAGTGTTCTATTTTAAACCCAGGTCCTCCAACATCTGACCCAATTATCTTTCCAACAAAATATATTCTCTATCTAGGATTCTTCATAAGAAGAAAATGAAGAATTGAAAAATTTTCTTCAAACTTTAAATTAATCTACACCATTAAATTTTCAAAAAATACAAGAAAGAATTTGCAGTCACATGAATATACACGCATCCGATATTTATCCTTTGACTAACATTTCCAAGTGGCTACTATATGAAAGCATTATTCTGTTTACCAGGGATCAGAAGACCAAAATAATGAAACCCCAGGCAGGAAATGGAGTATCATATGAATAGATTGAGAAAATCATGTCAATTCACTTAGAATTTGGCTTTTTCTATTTGTAAAATTCCCTTGGTTCTCCTCTTCAATGAATTATGTTTAACAGAAAAGATGTTCTCCCTATTAAAACTTTGCTATAATTTATAAATCATAACAAAAGCACTATGCCAAATCAATAATCTAATTCAAGCAATGGTAGCTGGAAATGAAATGAAAGAATAGAATTCTTGTTCCTTTTCAAATTTCTATGGGAGTTCATTCCTTCCTATCTTCCTTCTTTTCTTCCTTCCTTCCTTCCTTCCTTCCTTCCTTCCTTCCTTTCTTTCTTCCATTTATCTTTCCCTCTCTAGTCATGTACTCATTAACTTACTAATGAATACCCAACAATATGCTACATATTAGAGACACACAAAAATTAATTATGATCTCAAAGTACTTACATTCTCCTGGAAGAGTATTTAATATATGAAGATCAATAATACAAATTAAAAATATTTAACACAAAATGTTTTATTTTTTTCATGAACACAAATAAATGTGGGGATCAGAAATATATTGGCTACATCCAGGATTTCTCTCTAATGGTGAGTCTTTAAAAACATAGGTTTTCCAAGAGGGAGAAATAAGTTTCAAAATGCATTCTGAATACAGAATAAAGCCTGAAATAAGGGAAAGTTCTGTGTATAAGAAAAGATAAGGAGAGAAATCTGGTATATAGAGGAGATGAAGGGGATAAGAGATGTACAATAAACTTCCAAAGATGATTTAAACTCACCAGTAACATGTCCCACAAAATCTTCTTTACCTTTATAGAAAGTGTACTATCTTAATATATAGAAATTTGAAGAAGGATGAATAAAACATGCAATACATCTGAAAGAGACAGTGACTGTTTCATGTAAAAAAAGGCCAAAAGTTTACCTATGTATTTTCTTCAGGCTTTTGAAAAGCTTTTGTTCTTTCTGTCCCTCACTCCACATGTTATGGATATATTTACCATCCATCTACATCATCAATATATGAGATAATTGTCCTCAAGAAAATATTACTTTTTCCCTTAATACACCCCCTCCAAGTAATTCTTTAAGATCTTAATTTGCTTGACTTCTGTTGATATACATTGATAAGAGAATTTTCTCAATTGGATTTCCTCTGCCTGAAAAGAGAAGTCATCTCAAAGACATAAAAACCCACTGCTTCCTCTATGATAATTAGAGTATTTTACTTTGATAAAAGATATATTCACATAGCCAGATAAACAGAGTGAGAAAGAGTGGTAGAGAGACAGAGATAGACAAAGGAGACAAAAAAAGGAGAAAGAGAGAAGTAGACAGCAATAGAAGGGGGAAAGAGAAAAGTAAAGGGGAGAGAGAGAGAGAGAGAGAGAGAGAAAGAGAGAGAGAGAGAGAGAGAGGGAGGGAGGGAGGGAGTTCAGTTATATATAAGGAAGGATATGTTCAAAACTAGAATGGAGAGTTTGACCTAAAAAGGTAATACAGTCTCCAGGCCTGGAGATTCTCTTTAATGAGACAATTGATTACCTGTCCTGAATGTTTTAGTTTTCTGTCTACCTGAAGCAGGTGTTGACCAGGATAGTGTTAGAAGTTCAAGTTGTAAAAACAACAGAATTCTATTATTTTCCCATAAACAAGAAAAATAACATAGTGTATCACTGTGGTGATGTCTATGAACAAAATAAGAAGAAATTTGATGGAGATTATTGTTTTGTCATGATTCCCTTGGAGTTGTTCCAGATTCTTTCCTTGTTAAAAATGATTAAGTCATTCACAGTTGATTATCAAACATTATTGTTATTTCTGTGTGTAACATTCTCCTGGTTCTGCTCACTTCACTTTCCATTACTGAATATGTCTTTCCAGGAAATTTTATGATCATCTTTTTAAAATAGTACTTTTTTACAAACATACCACAAGTTGTTTAGCCATTCCTTAATTAATGGACATCACTTCAGATTATAGTTCTTTGGCAACACCAAAAGAGCTGCTATAAATATTTTAGGACATATAGTCAATTTTCTTTTCTCTTAATCACCTTTGAAAATAAACTTAATAGTGTTATTACTGCATCAAAAGGAATATATTGTTTTATGACTAATTATAATTGCTGATTGCTCTCCAAAATGTTTGGATGAATTTATAGTTCCAGCAACAATGCATTAATTTTTCTATTTATCCACATCCCCACCAATATTTGTCATTTTGTTCTATTATGATTTGAGATACTCTGATAGGTTTAAGATGAAATCTGAGAGTTGTTCTGATTTGCATTTCTCTAATTGATGATTTGGGACAGTTTTTCCTAGAGTTTATATATAGCTCTAATTTCTTCATTGAAAAATTGTCTATTTGCATTTTTGGTCTTTTATCAGTTGGGGAATGTCTCATATTATTATATATTTGATAAATTTCTCTATGTATTTTAATGACACCTCCATCTAAGAAACTGTCTATAGTTTCCCCGAACTTATTGCTTTCCTTCTAATTTTAGCAACATTAATTTCTTTGTATAAAATTTTTCAAATTAATATATTCAAAATTATTTTACTTTTAAAAATGATTTATGTCTTCTGTTTATTCATAAATTCTTCTTCCATACATAAATATGATAGCTAATATATTCCTTGTTTTTTTTTCAAATTTGTTCATAATCTCTCCCCTTTCATACCTAAGTCTTGCATTCATTTTGATCTTATCTTTATATAATGATGTATTTGGTTTCTTACTAGCTTCTGTCAATCTGTTTTCCAGTTTTCCCAACAATTTTTACCAAATAGTGAATTCTTACTCCAAAATTTTTTCACACATAAGGCTATTCTAATCTTTTATAACTGTTTGTTGTATGTTTTTTTTCAAATACTCTGATCTATTTTTCTATTTCTTTGCTAGTTGAGATAGGTATTATAATTATTGCTTCATAATATAGTTTGTAATCTTGGACCTATTCCTCAAAATAACTCTATGATGTAGGAAATGCAAATGGTATTATCTGCTCTTTACAGATGAAGAAACTGAGTATTTCACTGTTTCTATGATTTCCTCTTCTATACAAGATCTAAACTAGATTTTGACCATGCATTTTTAATTGCAGATCCAAAGCTCCATCAATTTATGTTCCATAATATTTTTATCAATTTAATTTATAAGAACTTTTAGGTATATTAATCTATATTAATTAATAGAAATAAACTGATTTAGGTGTTTACCCATTAGTAAAATCAGCACATCATAAGAGACTCCATAGGCTCATGGAATAAAATTTAGAGCTTAGAGGGATTTGAATTCAGATCTTCTGACTTAACAGTTATGCTCTGATCTAATAATCTTTTCACTGTACCATTATTTCATAAAGAGGACAATATAGAGATAGGTTGTTTCAGAAAGGATTGTGATTATGTGATGTAAACTACTTTCAACCCGATTATTCTCAGATTCAATGATTTGTTAATCTTATATCACATTATTTTTCCCAGTTGATGTCATCATCTTCTTCCTCCCTTCCTACCCATGTACTCCATTGTTATGATGATAATAACAGATAATTTGGAGAAGCAGATATTTATGCCAAGGCCAGTAAACCTTCAAATCACAGACACTGATTGACAGGCTTTGGTGTGAAGGGAGGGCTAAGATACTCTTGACTCTCAAACCCCTCCCCTCAAGCAGTTGATGTTTCAGTTGGAAAAATGGAGACTGACTGACTGAGGTACTTCTGGTAAGTTTCTGTTATGGCTGAACTCCAATGATGTTCCCTTTCTTTAGCTTATATTCCCCACAGGTCTGATAGAGGAATAAGGAGAAACTAGTTATTTATATGTTGAAGACTGAGATGAATCTGATCTTAAAACTTGGCAGCTGACAGGATTCAAACTAGATGACCAAACTTGAGCAGTGAGTATTCCCAAATAATTTCCAGGCACAGATATTGTTGGTAAAACTTATATTAAGAAGGAAGGGAAAGCTAGAGGGGTTAATCAAGGTTTTAGATAAGGAAAAGGTGACCCTGATCTATTAGGTTGAAACTGCCCTTCCCCCTCCACAAGAGGGGCTGAAGGCACCTAGCTGAACTGGCTCTCTAGCTAGATAGGCTATATATCTAACCACTAAATCACTAAATAATTATTATATTGGTATTGATAAGGATTAATCCTAATAAACAGGGTAACCCCTGAGTAGAAACCACACTGGCTTATGCCACAATGGCCACTCAGGTGGACCCCAAGTCAAGACCAGTAAGCAGTGAGTCTGCTCACCTCAACCCCCACAAAGCAACTGTCTCAACCCTTCTCAATTGCCCCCTCACCCAAAGTTCTCCGGGGGGGTCCCCTGGAAACCTGGGTGAGGCTGTCCCTGTATTTTGCAGGGATTCCATGCTTTCCATCTCTACATAACACCATGACTATGCTTTTCAATCAACATGATTGTCTTATAAATTTGGGATAAATTCTATTGAAAATATTGAGATTTTTTGATGTCAGAGAAGTACAAAAAAATGTCAGTGTCATGGAGAAGATCTATTGAGAATAAGATCTGATAAATTGTTGAATGATTCAAAAGAGAGAGGCCTAAGATCTGCAATGATGGGGTTAATGATGGTGGTCACGGGTCATGGGATTTTATTTCTCTTCTTATAGGTATCTGAAATAAATTCTTGGACCCTTAATTTTTGTTCCTTTGTCTTTTGGGGGTGCCAAAAGTTTTAGTGCATTTACTAGTATTGCTATTTTCACAAGCATAAATGTTACAAGCATGTGCTCAGAGTATATTCTTAGATTTCACACTTCGAACAGAGATAAAAAATGTTGTTTTGTAATGTCACTTTTTCTTTTTCCTTCCTTATTTTCTTTACTCCTTTCTCTCCTCCTTTATTTTCTTTTCTCTCCTTCCTTCCATTCCTGTCTCCACCCCCTTCTCCCTCTCTTTCTTTCTTATTTCTTTCTACTTTTTTCTCTTTCCCTAAGCCATCTACTGGCTTCTTTTCCTGAGAGATATGTATAATAGGCACATCAGAAAAAATTCTAAACACAAAACAGACATATATTTCCATATACATGCATATAAACACACATATATACACACATATAGAAATAAAAATACATATACATGTATGTATGTTCTCAATAATTGAGTCTAATATTTTCAAGTATAACTGCACATGTATACATGCCTGAAGCCCTCATGATCACTGTTGTTGCACTCAACACTTTTTCCCAGAAAACATGCATCAGTTTCTCTCCTTTCTTTCATTCCTATTCTCCCAATCCATAACTTTTCTTATATTCTTTATTTTCTGTATTTTTTCTTAACTTCTTCCTCTTTTTTTTTTGACCTTTGGTCCCTAATACCTAAAAATTATCTAGTAATAATTATTTTCTCTGTTCAATAGTGGACCATGTAATTTTTTTCTTGAAACTTGTTTAATTTTTACATTATCAAAATAATACTCCATCAAAATAAACCTTTATTTTACTTATTATTGTTATTATTAATAGTAGTTATGTAGGTAGTATTTTAGTCTAGAAATGATTTCAGTTTGAATTAAGAAATTTTATATGAGAGTTCCTAAAAATGAAAACCTGTTCTTGCTGTGTAACATTGTTTGGGAAAGTTTTCTGGGATACTAAAGACTTGCCCCAGTCACATATCCAATATCTTCCAGAAGTTAAACTTGGTATCAGCTGTCGTTGATGCTAAAGCAATTTCTAAATCAATTTAAGTACATCTTCTCTTAAAATTAAATGTATTGCTTTTAATTTTCACAAAAATTTTGGCCCATGTTCATTTTTTTCTTAAACTCTCATAAATGTGATAGGTGTAACAACATGAATATTTATTTTCTGTGTGGGCATTTGACTAATGTGACATGAGTAGTTGTTGGGTGAAGGCTATCTACCTGAATGAAGTGAATAAATGTATTAGAACAAACCTGAGAGTACTAATACTGCAGATGACTGAAAGAAGGCTAAGAAGTAAAATCACCGTATTCAAAATAAGATAACCAATTCAATTAGCTAAATTCTATTAGCTTTCAGTGAGTAGGATTGATCAGACATAGAAGTGAATATTGGAATAGTGCTGTTGGAACTCTCTAAATTTTGTGCTTATGCAAGTTATGTCAATGTTCTTTCTTAATTTTAAATTTGCTGTTTGACACTTTGATGATTCTTGCAGTCAATTCTCTATTTTGCATCAGTTTCGTTTGAACCGTTCCATACAGAATAATGTGAATTAAACATCTGTTGAGAAAAGGAAGGAAGAACATGAAAGTAAAATAACTTCTTCCCACTCCTGTCAGTCCCTTTGCCAAAATGGTTCTTTTTACAAAAATGAAAATTTAACTGTATACTATAGAATTCAGGAGCAGCTATTACTTTTATCTTCCTCTTTGCCATAATATGGCACCTGATTATTCAACTTCTTAATATTTTTAGTGGTATGAAATTCAGCCACTATCAATCATTTATATAGAATGAGAATTATTTGAAATGGAATTCACAGATATTTCACAACTACTCCCTTTTGCTAACTGGATGCAAATGAATTTATAAGACCTCTATTTTAAAATTGCACAATATATAGAAATTAACTTTTTAAAATTTGTTACTAAAATAAAGCTTTAAGTATAGCATGGAAATGTGAACCTTTTCCTCAGAGGAGGAAGTTTAAATCTTATCTCTTCTATATAATTACTGGGTTCAGGCAGGTCATTTCATGTCTCAAAGATTGAGACTAAAAGTGATATGCACGTGGTCCATGTGACCTGCAATATACCTATGTGTGGCCTAAACCAGATTAAAATTAAAATGGAAATTTTGAACATAAAATATAATTAAACATCGATAATATTATTATATGGTTTTATAATTCAATATATACCCACATGCATGCTTACGTATAGCTCAGTGAATTCTTTGACATCACTACTCTAAGCAACTTTCTATAATTATAAGGTTTATATCAAGTATATAATAGCATTAGGAAAATAATTTTGGGGTTCCTATAACAAAGAAATCATACATCTTCTCTTTATTTTTCTTCCTATCATATTTATCCTTGTTATCATTTAAAATGATATATTACTTTCTTCCATCTCTGAAAAAGGACATTCTTTTAAAAATCAATTAATGTAATAAAGTTAGATATATTTCCCTTTTTAAAAATAAATTCCTTCCAAAAATAAAGTTAATTTTACTCTAGAAATATTTATTAAAAACTAATATGAGGATATTTTTAAACATTTATTAATAATCATTTTTAACATGGTTACATGATTCATGCTCCTACTTTCCCCTTCACCCCCCGCACTCCCCCCACCCATGGCCGATGCACATTTCCACTGGTTTTGTCATGTGTCCTTGATCAAGACCAATTTCCAAATTGTTGGTGGTTGCATTGGTGTGGTAGTTTCGAGTCCACACCCTCAATCATGTCCACCCCGACCCATGGGTTCAAGCAGTTGCTTTTCTTATATGGTTCCTCTCCTGCAGTCCTTCCTCTGAATGTGGGAAGCATTCTTTACCATAAATCTCTCAGAATTGTCCTGGGTCATTGCATTGCTGCTGGTACAGAAGCCCATTACATTCAATTTCACTACAGTATGTCAGTCTCTGTGTACAATGTTCTTCTGGCTCTGCTCCTTTCGCTCTGCATCAGTTCCCGGAGGTCTCTCCAGTTCGCCTGGAACTCCTCCAGTTTATTATTCCTTTTAGCACAATAGTATTCCATCACCCGCATATACCACAGTTTGTTCAGCCATTCCCCAATTGAAGGACATACCCTCCTTTTCCAATTTGTTGCCACCACAAAAAGCGCAGCTATGAATATTTTCGTACAAGTCTGTTTATCTATGATCTCTTTGGGGTACAAACCCAGCAATGGTATGGCTGGATCAAAGGGCAGGCATTCTTTTATAGCCCTTTGAGC
>NC_058131.1:11637565-11788894 GCF_016433145.1 Gracilinanus agilis | reverse complement strand
TCATTATTTCCCTTGATATTCTTGATCTTTTGTTATTCCAAATGAAATTTGTTATAGTTTTTTCTAATTCAGTAAAGAAGTTTTTTGGTAGCTTGATAGGTATGGCACTAAATAGGTAAATTAATTTGGGTAGAATTGTCATTTTTATTATGTTAGCTCGTCCTACCCATGAGCAATCAATGGCCTTCCAATTGTTTAGATCCAGTTTTATTTGTTTGGAAAGTGTTTTATAGTTGTTTTCATATAATTGCTGTGTTTGTTTTGGTAGGTATATTCCTAGGTATTTTATATTGTCTAGGGTGATTTTGAATGGTGTTTCTCTTTCTACTTCTTGCTGCTCTAGTGTGTTGGAAATGTATAGAAATGCTGATGATTTATGTGCATTTATTTTGTATCCTGCCACTTTGCTAAAGTTGTTGATTATTTCTACAAGCTTCTTAGTTGATTCTCTAGGATTTTTTAAGTAGACCATCATATCATCTGCAAAGAGTGATAACTTACTCTCCTCCTTGCCTATTTTGATACCTTCAATTTCTTTTTCTTCTCTAATTGCAACTGCTAGTGTTTCTAGTACTATGTTGAATAATAGAGGTGATAATGGGCATCCTTGTTTTACTCCTGATCTTATTGGGAAGGCTTCTAATTTATCCACATTGCATATGGTGTTTGTTGATGGTTTTAGGTATATACTGTTTATTATTTTTAGGAAAGGTCCTTCTATTCCTCTACTTTTCAGGGTTTTCAATAGGAATGGATGCTGTATTTTGTCAAAGGCTTTTCCAGCATCTATTGAGATGATCATGTGATTTTTGTTTGTTAGACTATTGATATGGTCAATTATGTGGATGGTTTTCCTAATGTTGAACCAACCTTGCATTCCTGGTATAAATCCCATCTGATCATGGTGGATGATCTTCTTAATTACTTGCTGGAGTCTCTTTGCTAGTATTCTATTTAAGATATTTGCATTTATGTTCATTAGGGAGATTGGTCTATAGTTTTCTTTCTCTGTTTTTGATCTCGCTGGCTTTGGAATCAGTACCATATTTGTGTCATAAAAGGAATTTGGTAGGACTCCTTCTTTGTTTATCATATCAAATAATTTGTATAGTATTGGGGTTAGTTGCTCTTTGAATGTCTGATAGAATTCACTTGTGAATCCATCAGGCCCTGGCGATTTTTTCTTAGGGAGTTCTTTGATGGCTTGTTCAATTTCTTTTTCTGATATGGGATTATTTAGGTATTCTATTTCTTCTGCTGTTAATCTAGGCAGTTTATATTTTTGTAAATATTCATCCATATCTCCTAAATTGTTATATTTATTGCCATATAATTGGGCAAAATTGTTTTTAATGATTGCCTTAAATTCCTCTTCATTAGAGGTGAGGTTTCCCTTTTCATCTTTGATACTGTCAATTTGGTTTTCTTCTTTCCTTTTTTTTATTAGATTGACTAGTACTTTGTCTATTTTATCTGTTTTTTCAAAGTACCAGCTTCTAGTCTTATTTATTAATTCAATAGTTCTTTTACTTTCAATTTTATTGATTTCTCCNGGTGGATGAGTGGTAAGGGTAGGCAATGGGGGTCAAGTGACTTGCCCAGGGTCACGCAGCTGGGAAGTGTCTGAGGCCGGATTTGAACCTAGGACCTCCCGTCTCTAGGCCTGGCTCTCAATCCACTGAGCTACCTGGCTGCCCCCAATCTGGGGATTTTTAATTTGCTCGCTTTATAATTTTTTGAGTTGCATGCCCAATTCATTAATCTCTGCCCTCCTTAATTTGTTAATATATGCATTCAAGGATATAAATTTCCCCCTGAGTACTGCCTTGACCGCATCCCACAGAGTTTGGTAGGATGTCTCATCATTGTCATTTTCTTCAATGAAATTATTGATTGTTTCTATGATTCCTTCTTTCACAAATTGGTTTTGGAGAATCATATTATTTAATTTCCAATTAGTTTTTGATTTTCCTGTCCAGGTGCCCTTACTAATTATTATTTTTATTGCATTATGATCTGAGAAGGTTACATTTATTATTTCTGCTCTTTTGCATTTGTTTGCAATGATTCTATGCCCTATAACATGGTCAATCTTTGTGAATGTGCCACGTGCAGCTGAGAAGAAGGTGTATTCCTTTTTGTCCCTATTTATTTTTCTCCACATATCAATTAGATCTAATTTTTTTAGGACTTCATTCACCTCTCTTACCTCTTTCTTATTTATTTTTCGGTTTGATTTATCTAGATCTGACAGAGGAATATTTAGATCTCCCACTAGTATGGTTTTACTATCTAGTTCCTTCTTGAGCTCTGCCAGTTTCTCCTTTATGAATTTGGGTGCTATGCCACTTGGTGCATACATATTGAGCAGTGTTATTTCCTCATTGTTTATACTGCCTTTAATTAGGATGTAATGACCTTCTCTATCTTTTTTAATCATATCTATTTTTACTTTGGCTTTGTCAGAAATCATAATAGCCACTCCTGCCTTCTTTTTCTCATTTGACGCCCAAAAGATTTTGCTCAAACCCTGAACCTTAAACTTGTGTATGTCCACCCGCCTCATATGTGTTTCTTGTAGACAACATACGGTGGGATTTTCGTTTCTAATCCACTCTGCTATTTGCTTCCGTTTTATGAGCGAGTTCATCCCATTCACATTCAGAGTTATAATCATCAGTTGTGCATTTGCTGACATTTTCAAATCCTCCTGTCTTCCTACCCCCTTTTTCCTTATACTTTTTCCTTTTAAATCAGTGGTTTGCTATTGAACCGCTATCCCTTATCCCCTCCCTTGATTAACTTCCTTTTCTACCCCCTCCCTTATTTTCCCCCCTCTTTTTGTTTTTAAAGGCCTTATGAATTCCCTCCCTCTTCTCCCCTCCCTTTTTTTGACCTCCCCACTCGCCTGCTCCCCTTGGTTTATCCCTTCTAACTTTCTCAGAAGGGTTAGATAAGAGTTTTATGTCCCAATGGATAGTATAGCTACTCTTCCCTCTCCGAGTTGATTACACTAAGGGTAAGGTTTGATTATTACCTCTTAATGCTCTCTTCCTCTCCTTCTTATAATAGTATTTGTCCCCTCTACCTCCCATCCCCTCTTTGTGTGTAATAGAATATCCTATTTTCTTATTCACTCAAGTTTCTTTTGGTGTCCCTTGCTATTCACCCCCTCTTTCCCATCCCCCATGTCATCTTAGATTATTTAGTGTTCCACCCTCACCCTGTGAATTATTCTTCTGATTACTATAATAGTGAATATTATAATAGTGAATAGAGTTCACTACAGAGAATTATACATAACATTTCTCTACATAGGAATACAGATAATTACATCTCACTGAGGCCCTTAAAAAGGCAAATTTAAAAATTATAAGTTTTCTTTCTTTCCCCTCTGTATCTTATTTACCTTTTCAGGTTTCTCTCGATTTTTGTGGTTGGATATCAAACTTTCCATTTAGCCCTGGTCTTTTCTGTGCAAATACCTGGAATTCTTCAATTTTGTTGAATGCCCATACTTTCCCTTGGAAATATATAGTCAATTTTGATGGGTAGTTGATCCGTGGTTGCAGGCCCAGCTCTCTTGCCTTTCTGAATATTGTATTCCAAGCCTTGCGATCTTTTAGCTTGGAGGCTGCCAGATCCTGTGTGATCCTGATTGGTGCTCCTTGATATTTGAATTGTGTCTTTCTGGCTTCTTGTAAAATTCTTTCCTTTGCTTGGAAACTCTTGAATTTGGCAATTATATTTCTGGGTGTTTTCTTTTCTTGATTGAATGCCGCAGGTGTTCTATGGATCCTTTCAATGTCTATATTGCCCTCTTGTTGTAGGACTTCAGGGCAATTTTGCTGGATTATTTCTGTTAGTATGGAGTCCAGGTTTCTATTAATTTCTGGTTTTTCTGGAAGACCAATTATTCTCCAATTGTCTCTTCTAGACCGGTTTTCTTGGTCTGTCACTCTCTCATTGAGATATTTCATGTTTCCTTCTATTTTTTCAGTCTTTTGACTTTGTTTTATTTGCTCTTGTTGTCTTGAGAGATCATTAGCTTCTAATTGCTCAATTCTGGCCTTTAGGGATTGGTTTTCAGCTATAATCTTTCGGTTTTCGGCCATAATCTTCTGGTATTCCTTTTCAATCTGGTCATTTCTGGTGTTCAATTTGCTTATCAGTTCATTTGGTTTCTGAGCCTCACTTTCCAATTGCAAGATTCTACCTTTTAAACTCTTATTTTCTTGCCAGATCTCTTCCATCAGTTTTGAACTCTTCCATAGCTTGTGAGGAGTTTTCCTTATTTGAGGAGGGTCAGGATGCTTGTTTGTTCTCTTCCTCTGTTTACTCGGTTGTCTGGATTTTCTCTGTGTAAAAGCTGTGGAGTGTTAAAGACTTCTTTTTCTTGTTGTTAATCTTTCTCTTCTGAACTTCCTGAAACTGGGTTGCCATCATTAGCCCAGCAGCTTCTCAGGTTTATCCTCGTGCTCAGGGTCTGTCCGCGGTCAAGCCCCTGGTGGATCCCCTTGCTTGATCCTCTGCCGGAGGTTTTTTTACAAGTCTCAGGGCGCTGCTTCCACAGTCCTATACCTGCCTACGCTTGTTCCCCACTCAGGGTTTCAGAGATTTAGCTCTTGGCTGTGTCTGCCTCCACCCACTCCTCCTCGGAGCCTGAGCTCTGAGCCCGCCTGAGTTGTGCTCCTGCGCTCTGAATCCTAAGCCCGTGCTCAGATTTCGGGTGCGTTCTTTGGCTTTTTGGACTCCCAAATCTTGCTGCTCTCAGGAACAGGCCCCCGAGCTGCCAGTGACTCGATGGGTGCCCCAAACTTGCTCTATTTCTTTTTAACTGGCTTCAGCGCTATAGGTGGTGTGTGTGGAGGGGGTGGGGTTGGGTGGTTGCTCAGCCCGCGATTTAGTGAGAGCTGTTTCACCCCTTTATAGCATGGAAATGCCTCGATTCCACGTACCTACCACGCTGTGCCCTGTTGTGGGGTTCCTCCATTCGTCTGGACTTGTTTTTATGTCCCCTTGAGGAGTTTTGTGTGTTTCGGTCAGGAGAGGTTAAGAGCTGCTTCTTATTCTGCCGCCATCTTAACCCGGAAGCCTGAGGATTTTTTTGAACATTGGATATACAAATACAAAATTAAGTTGAACCCATTTTCATTGACATGACTACAACTAATGAAATATATATTGTGAGGGAATTGACTGGATTATTGAGAGGTTAAATAACTTGCCCCTTAGTCAAAGAACTAGTAAATGTTATAGACTGGGTTTCAATGCAGGTTTTCCTGATTTTAAGAGAAACTTCTTTACTATGTGACAATCTCTTTTACCCTATAATATAGATAGGACATTCTCTTGTGGTGACAATATATTTTATAATGTTGGCCTTCTCCTTATGTGACTTTTCAGAGAATCAGGACATTTTAGCTTCCAAAGGATGCTACTGTGCATGTAGTTTAATCAATTCAAGAACATGAATGCTATTTAATGACTTAACCAATAAACAGTCAACCAGATGCTGTTATAAGTCCTTCAATAAAAATGAACACAACCTGAGGCAGTCTATTCCGTAACGGGATCATGTAATTTGCTAAGAAGTTTGTATTTCCATTGATTTTTTATTGTTTAAAATATCATTTTTATACTCTTTTAGTAGTATACTTTTCCCATAATTTGTTTCTATTATGTAATATAAAGACCTAAAATAAGAAAATATATTTTATAATCTATATGGAGGGATGCAAAACAAATGAATAACCACTCCTACAAATGAGTTCTAGAGTCAGCAGATGAAAATACATAACTTTTCTATTAAGGTTACTGTCCATGTGAATCAAGCAATTCATATAACTTTCTTGGGACATTGTTGTTTCAACTACAAAATGAAGGGGTTTGAGTAAAGTTTGTGGACTTCCGTAGAATGAAATCTATAGGTCTAGGAATACAGTATTAAATCTATAACTTCCTCAACTTATATGTTACAGTTTGATATCATAAACTATGCAAAGTTCTAATCACTCTAGTCTATTAATAAGGTAAGATCAGGAACCAACAAGCTTTACTACTTGCCTTAGATATAAACCCTAAATCCTCTGAATTTCTGAGCCTTTCCATCAGTAACAAACATGGACTGTCATAAAATTATTTCCTTTTCCAAGTATGATTAATCCCATGAGAACAGGTACTATCTTTTTTTTTTCCTTTATAGTGTATTTCAGAGAAACTGATATATTAAATATTAAATGTTAAATGAATGCTTTGGCTTTTCTGTTCACTCAATATTCACTAAATATTGTTAAGGAACTTGTTGAAGGTGATAGGTATAATCTTACCAAGACACTGGGCTAAAGCAGAAATCAAGTACTATTTTCCTCGAAGAAATGAAGAAAAATAAATTCAGAGACACCTCAGAACTTAATGGGCTGATGTTGAATGTTGTGAATAGGACTAATAAAACAATTTATACTATTGCAATAACAATATGAATATGGAAAAATCAATGCAGTGATTCATTTTGATTATAAAGAACTTATGATTTCTATCTCCTTCCTATCTGCAAGACTGGACAATCAATGAGAATATATTAAGCACTATGTATGTCATTCATTGTTATAATAATTCAGAGAACAATTACAAGAAAAAAGACAGTCTAAATGAACCTAAATTTAATGGGAATATGTGAGAATTAAAAGAATCTGAAAAGTGATGAGTTTTTTTTTTTATTTTATAATTTTTATTTATTAAATAGAAAAGAGAGAGATAAAGACAGAGACAGAGACAGAGATGGATGAATATCTGAGCTATTCCTGACCCAGAGCATACTGCCTCTAGAGTCTGAAATTTCACAAAAAAAGAAACAACTTCCTGTCCCCTCAGCCAATTAATGATTGTGGTGACGTCCCTTTCAAGAGCTTCTCTGGTGGATTCAGACCTCAATTGGAACAAAAGACTGGTTTTATCGATAGCAAGAGCAATCATGTGGCAATCCAGAACACCATAATTGTGCAGTGCACACTTCCCTACATGGAGAAGCATAGAGGAGAACACAGTTTGGAGAGTAAGGAATGTAGGAATAAAAAGAGAGATAATATGGATATATTTTTTAAAATGTACATTCCCAGATGAACAAACAAGCAGAAGATGGGGTTTTATGGGCAGAATGATTTTCCATGCTGAGAAAATGATTATATCATGATGGAAATGGAAGTCCTAAGAAGTCTCCTTAGAGTGGAGCTTGAGAGAAATTAACTGAACATGAACTAATAGGTAGAATAAGACTTTTTTTTGACATAGTCAATTTGAGAATTTGTAATGCTTAGCTATACTTATGTGATAGATGGATTTTGGATTTCTTTCCCCCACTCCCAATTGAAAAAGTGAGTAGGAAGGAGAAAAACATAACACATTATAGAAAAAAATGAAATATTAATTCAAGAGAATTGCATAGATAAAGCTTTTGACTAAACCTTACTATCGATCACGCATTGTTGTGCATAGCTTCCATTTGAAAATACAAGAAAATATGATGGCATATATGGGCATAAACCTAACATTCCAGTGGGGAAGATGAAAAAAAATTGGAGATAAAATATGAGAATTGGGGAATATAAGCATAGTTGGAGAGCCAAAGCAGCTAATGAGAAGGTAGAAGTCAGGAAATTAAGCAGAGTTGGAAATAAAGTAAAAATTACTAGGGCTTCTCAAAAATGGTGGTTTTATCCCAGGTTTCAATAATTACGTGAACACATTCCAGGGTAAAAGAAAAAGCTTCAGTTCATGAAAATCATTTTATTAGTTTCTATTGTTACAACTTAAATGAAACCAAAACACACAAATAAATAAATAAAGCCAATGAAATATCAACTCCACAGATTTTCTTGAGGTCACATGCAACTGCCCTGTAGTTCTTCTTTCTCTACTGATTCATCCAGGTAATTCCAAATTGGCTGTCATCCTTTCTGAAGTCTCAGACAGTGAAATAGTAAAAATATCTCTGACAATAGATCCCTGCATTTTAATGCCAGTTTCACTTGGAGACTATATACTGGATTTGAAGAAAGACATCATGCATATATAAAAAATGGGAAGTTATAAACTGTAGTTGAGAAAACAGAATTTTGGTAATCAGAAATAATATGATATTGTGAGGGGGGAGGGAATGAATAGAGCTTTTTATATTAAACATATTTAGAGGGAGCCAAAATTGTATCGATGATGAGTTGGATGGGGTAAAAACTCACATGGTGTAATCAACATTTTTCTGTTACTTGCCTCTAGTCCTAAAATGACTTCTGAGAATCTTTAAAATCTAACATAGCTTTAACTTTCCAACATTAAAATAAGTTAAGAAAAATAAGTTAAATATAATATTGATAAAGGGATTATACATTTTGTCAAGGGTCTAAGGTGTCCATGGGGGGTCAGAAATAAATATTGGGACACTTTGGAAAGCTTAGTGCTAACTTGAGGAAAAATAAAAGTTTTCTTGCCTAAATAGAACAAGAATTAAGATCTCAGTTTTTTTTTTACAGAGGTTGTTAAAAAAATAATTAGGAGACTGCCATTAAGGGCAGTGGTGAGAAGACTCCCCTTTTGTAGCATTTGGAATAAAATGATTTTTAGTAATGGAAAGAAGAAAAAGAAAATAAAGAACAGGGTGAAATTACTTTCATTCTTTTCCCCTATGAAATGGTAAAGACTTCATCTCTGAATTACCATTTTTCTCAGTTAGGTCCCCTATTGACTAGGGATATTAGGTGTACTTTTCAGAATTTCTTTTCTACTTCTTTCTTTTTCAAATATTACCATTTAAATTAAGCTAACATTATCTCATCCCTGAATTACACTAATGTCTTTACCCTGAATTCCTTATTCCCAGTATCTCTTCCCTCAAATTTATCTCACATATTTCAACCAATTTACCTTAAACACTGTTTTCATCCAAAAAATAAATGTGAAATTCTTTGTAAAATTATAAAAATACTTTAAATTATATAATACCATTAGTATAACTGTTGCTACAACTATAAATCAATAGTAATTAATCAACAATTCAATAAGAATTACTTTTTTAGGCCTCTGCTATGTACTTGGAATATAAAGATAAAAAAATGGAACAGTTTCTGTCTTTGAAGAACTTGTCATCTCTTTGAGGAGATATATGATTGAAGTACCATAGAATCATAAATATAAAGTCTAGTAGACTCTCAGAGATCATCTAGTCCAACCTAACTTTACAAAGGAGTGAATTGAAGGACAATTTAAATGACTTGCTAAGTCATACAATAACTTAGAAGCTGAATTTGAAACCACATCCTCCAGATTCAAGGACAGTATTTATTCATGCATAGGATGCAGGTATACTCAAAATTTCTAAAGACCTAGATAGCTACATGCATTTTTGCTAGATTTTCAATAAATAAACAAAACTAGCAACATGAAGATAAATATTATGCAATTGTCCTCTCCACTAAAGAAGAGAATATTGACATTGAAGATATTAAATCATTCATTTTAATCATTTCTCCCAAATGAACTCAAGAGTTCATTTAAAAAAAAAAAGAAGAAACATATCTTCCAATTGGGAGGTTTTGAATATATTACAAAGTCCTTATCAGTCTAACAGTATGGTAAAGAGTCAGAATCTCCATAGAAGAAATGGCTGAAATACACTGTAGATGTCTGTTGTCCTGGAGAAGAATACACTCAGGGTAGAAAGGGTCTTTGTCTTCAAATTGTCTAAAGAAGAGTTGATGTGCTTAGTTAGTTACACTTATGTGGGAATTCCTTTCACATTTGGATTGTACTTAGTGAATGATGGTATTACTTTTGACCCTTAATTTGGGTGATTATGTCAATGATGCAATGGATTGTAAAGAAAAGAAAAATATGTATTTTCTGCTTTTCTTCAGAAGTCATAAAATGAGAGTACTAGATAAGAAAGGCAGAACTCAGAAGATAGTATTGTCTATATGTTGACTAGAAATGCTTTTATTATTATTATTATTATTATTATTCCTATTGACTCCCAGAGGAGCATAGGGCCGCAACCATCTCACGCCAACGGACTCTGTTCTGGGCAACTTCTCCCAACTGGGCATATCTTTGCCAGGTCTGTTTTGGCCTTCCAACTTTTCTCCTCCCCGGTGGGTTCATCTAATGTTCAAGATTTGACGTAGGCCTGAAGTTTGTTGGCTTTTGCCAGCACGCATTGTGGACTCTGTTGGAGAGCAATCTTCCAGACTAGGTGATCGTTGGTTTTTTTGGTTTAATGAGGTTGCAGTTTCTATAGCAAGTGAGATTTTTACGGGGTGAGGTTGCTAGCCTCACGCCCAACCCTCCTCCTTTTTCAGCCAGGCTTGGGACCATCCTTGGCGGAGTTAGAATGGTTTTAGAGGGTGGATATCTCTTCAGGGAAAGTCACTGAGCAAAAGAAGGAAGGGTGCTTTCACAGACTCTCTTAGGGAGCTTCTCAATCACATATGGATTGGATGAAATGAAATACAAGGTCTTTTACAATTCTACTATGGTATGTTTCATCCACCTAGCTCAGAATTTGGAAAACTATCTCAATTTCATTCAATTTAATAATGGGTTTTATGTACCTACAATGTGCTACTAAGCACTATTACAGTTATTTGAAGATATGAAAAGTTAAATGGAAGAGGACCTGTTCTCATAGAACTTATGGGATGAGGGATAAAAATACATAATTAACTATGAAGACAAGTAAAAATAGGCCAAGCAAAAAATCCAAATAAAATTAAATATGAATTGAAGGACAAAAAGATGTCCATTACTTGAGTTCATCATAGAAGGTTCTAGTGAGGACATAGCAGTTGATTTGAAAGAAAAGAGTTCCCAATTCAATAAAGAACAGACAAGAAGGTTGTATATGAAACTGGACTTCAAATGGAATTTTAAAAGAATATGTTAAAATTTATAATATTGAATTAAATTATTTAAATAGTCGTGAAAGTTCATATGGAATTCAACATTTTATTAAATAGTAATTTTAAGGTCTTTATTGCATTTATCACAATAGTAACAAAATCACCTTGTTTGTATAGGTTTCCTGAACTTTCACATCCCCTCTTTTGTATAATTTGTATTATCTTTATTAATGTTCTTTTCTTTCTTTTCCTTTTCCTTTTCCCATTGCTCTCTTTAACCAAGTTTATTTGTCTCCACAAGTTTCCCAAAGAAACCTTTTGTAACAATAAAGTTAATTCAAATAGTCAATCAACAGAAAATCCGTGTCTATAGATTTTTTCTTTGTGCATCTATACTTTATTACATCTCTTCTAAGTCATTATAGGCATGTGAAAAATTATTACTAATTCGACAACCTGATTGGTCACTGTTTCGACAATTTTATCAGTTGCAAATTGTCCTGGTTTTATTCATTTCATTTTGTGTTCTAAAGAAGCCTTTACAAGTTTCTCTGAATCTGTCACATCAAAAAAAGTTATAAGAGATAATAGGCATTAGATTATTACAATTTGTAAATCATTCAATAGTTGGAGGACACTCACTTTGATTCTCATTCTTTTAACAGCAATATTGCAACAAAAAATGTTACAAATATTTTTGTATACGTGACTCCTTTACTTCATTTTGATCTTCTTAAGGCACATGACTAATAGTGTCATCACAGCACACAACACTCAGTATCCCTTCCCACATCCTTTCCAAAATAGACATTTTGCTCTTTTTAATCTGATTGGTGTGGGGTTAAAAAGAATTATTTTAATTTGAGTTTCTTTTGTTATTCATGATTTGGAACATTCCCCCCCTCCTCATGGTTGCTAATTGTTTCCTTTAAAAAAATTCTCTGTTCAGAAATTTGCCCATTTATGTGTTGAAAAATGCCTTATATTATGTATTTGCAATCAATTGCATATGCATTGTGGAAGTAACTTTTATTAGATAAATTTGCTACAGTTTTCCCTGTAAAATTGTTTTATTTCTAATTTTAACTGCATGTCTGTTGCTTATGCAAAGTCTTTTCAGTTTTATGAAGTCAAAATTGCCCATTTTATTTTATGATAATCCCTATCCTGTGTTTAGTTAATAATTTTCCCCTTCCCCACAGCTGTAAAATGTGCCTTCCTTCTTTTCTTTATTATCTGACCTTTTTATTAAGGTCATTTACCCCTTTTGGAGTTTATCATTATATAGCAATTGAGTTATGGGCCCATTCCTAGATTCTTCATAGGTTGCTTTCCAATTTTCTCAGAGAATTTTGCAAATAAGGGTTCTCAACCCAGTCATCAATGTCTTTGTTTTTTAAAGAATTGTATATTAATTTATTTTATTATTTCTAGGCCTGTCAGCTTCTATTCTCATGAGTCTAGAGAGAGTCAAGCCTTTGCTTTTTTTTTAACTAAGGACTGCCTATCTCTCTATTTTGGAGGTCTGGTGAGACCATCTGTCAGCTTGACTTGGGAAGCATAAAGTAGTTTCCATTGCTCTTGCATTTCAAGAAATCCTTGACAAGGAGGATAAGAAATGGAGCCATTGCTCACTCTTCTTTATTCTAAAAATTTCTCAGTTATCTTATGATAAAGGCAGATTTTCATCTTCCTCTGGGCACCTTTAACTATAAACAGAATCTTATCCTAAGACAAAGAAATATCAAGAAATATTGAAAGCCATATTCAAAGAGACAGCTTCAACACAACATATTCTTTTGATAATCAAAGAAAACCTGGCACAAATGAAATAGCATGCACAAAAGTATATGAGAGGGAAAATCTGAAATTATTGGAAATGTCACCTTTATTTCAATCAACAAAAAGTCATCCAGGCCAAAAAAAAGAGCCATTTTCCTTGAACGAGACATGTTTCAGATGGTATCAACTGACTATTCAATCCATTTTCCTCCAGATTTTTCATTTTTCCCCACTATTATATACTATGATGAGAAATCATGTGGCATAATGAGCTGAAATCTACATCTGGAATCAGGATAGAACTGGGTTCAATTTCTGATTCAAACATTTTTAGCTGCAAGACTACAGCCAAAACACTTTACTTGTCTACCACAGATCACTCTCTAAGTCTTCTATTCTAAGTTAGAGAAGGATTATGGTTGGCAAAAAGTTTCCACAGTAATATATATGCAGCTTGTGATAGCTGCTCTGTAAAGAGCAGTTTGGAAATGATTTGTAAAAGTTTTCTTCTTGTTTTTTCAAACTTCAATATGATTTTAATGAAATATAACATATACAAATCACTGCTTGGTCTTATAAAAACTGGGATGGCTGGGAATACAGGAACTTGGTCTCTTAGTATCTGGTCCCTTGTTGAACTCAAGCCCAATTCTTGGCTGGCCTTAATTTGTCTAGACTGATCATGTGATTAGGTGGACCCATAGGTAATCTAGAACCTGATAAAACAGAAGTAACTCAGCTGGGGACTTTGAGTTAGATAGACATTAACCTTATTTCTCTTTGCTAATAAATACTTATAATTTAGTGTTCATTCTCCATGATTATTTTTTTATTGATAACTCTTTGAGGCTATGGATGCAGGTTGTATATGATGTCATGGTATCTAAAAAAAAATTAAGGAGTGAAAAAGAGGAATGCGCTGAGAGAAGGGGGATGGTACTCACTTCTAAAATACATGAAGAAATGAGTCAAAAGTATTCAAACCATTCACTAATTGACAAATAGTCACAGGATCTGAACAGACAATTTTCAAGCAAAGTAGTCAAAGCTATTTATAGTTATGTAAAAACAAAATGCTCTAATTGATTAAATAAAATGAAATGAAAACAGTGATGTGGTGTCATTCATACCTATTATATTGGCTAATGTGACAGAAAAAAAGAAAATGACAAATGTTGGAAAGGATGTGGAAAAAAAATTGGAATACTAATATACTCTCTTTGGTAATGTGAACTACTAGTCCAACCATTCTGGAAATGGTTCAGAACAAAACCTGAAGGGCTAGAAAAGTGTGTAACTTTTCATCCAGAAGTCCACTAAAAGCTCTGTATCCCAAAGAGATCTGAGAAAAGATAAAAGGACTTTTGAACAAAAATATTTGTAGCAGTCCTTTTAGTTCAGTGATTCCCAAAGTGGGCACCACTGCCACCTGGTGGGTGCTGCAGCAATCCAGAGGTGTGGTGATGGCCACAGGTACATTTGGGGGCAGTGAATAAGTGTAAGGGGGTGGTGATAGTATGTGACAGGGGGCGCTAAGTAATATTTTTTTCTGGAAACGGGGTGGTAGGCCAAAAAAGTTTGGGAACCACTGTTTTTGTAGTTAGAAAGAATTGGAAATTGAGGGGATGCCTATCAGTTGGAGAAATATCTGAATAAGTTATAGTAATGATTGTGATGAAATACTTTTGTGCTATAAGAATAATGAGCAGAAAAACCTGGAAAAACTTGAATAAACTGACACAAAGTGAAATAAGCAAAACCAGAACTGTAAAGAGTAACTCTGATGTTAGACAATGATCAATTGTAAATGGTTTAGCTATTCTCAATGATAATGTTCCAAGTAAGTTCCAAATAACATGAGGAAAAAAGCTCTCCATCTCCATAGAAATAACTGTTGGAGTCTTTGTGCAGATCAAAGCATTTTTAGCCTTCAGTTTTCACATTTATTTTTTTTTTTTGGTCTCTGTTTTCTTTCACATGATTGATATGAAAATATGCTTTGCACTTCTGTGCATGTATGGCTAATTACTGGTTATATGATGTGACTGGGAATGAGGAGACAAAGAAACATACAAAAATTTAAAACTTAGGTGACTGGAAGTGTAGCAGCAGCAGCAGCAGCAGCAGCAGCAGCAGTAGTAGTAGTAATAAAATAATAGTAGTAGAAGCTATATTAGTAAAATAGTAGCAGGAGTAATAGTTTTACTACTGTTCTTACTACTAATAGTTTTTTTGTGGCATTAATTGCTCTTTGTTTTCATCTTATCTATAATGAATCATTATATATAATATTATTACATATCATATATATATATATACTTACATATATATATTCCAATAACTATAGATATAACCAAAGATTTTGTTCTAAACATTCTATGTTATCCTTCTATTTTGGTGAAATCTTATGGCAAGCATCTATGAACTGATTTATCATCCTTCTGTATACAATTCCCAGGTTTCCATATCCTATCTCATATCTCCCTTGAGCTTCAGTCCCACATATTCAACTACCTATTTAACATTTCAGGTGGATGTCTTGGAGGCATCTCAAACACAATATATCTAAGCCAAAAATGTATTATATTATTTCCCAAGACCTATCTATCTTCCAAATAGCCCTCTTTTGTCAGTGGAAACACCATACTCCCTGTCACATAGGTTTGAAAATTTTCCCATCTTTCTTTGATTCCTCATTCCTAATCACTCCACTTAAGCAATAGTTAGACATACAGTATAATTTCAATCCCTAGGATTTTTCTGCATAATCCCACTCCCTCTACTCACCAATGACCACACTATTTCAGGGCCTCATAATTTCTTCAAGTACATTAAAATAGACCTTAATACATCTTCCTGCTACAATTCTCTCTTCATTCTAATCTATGCTCCATATAGCAGCTAAAGGGATTTTTTCACAAAGAATAGGACAGACTTCCTCACTATTGTACGTAATAAAATCTACTGCCTCCTTCCTACTTTCAACATCAAATATCATCTCCTTGGTTTGATATTTAGGACTTTTTGGATATGTAGGGCCATTCCTAACTTTCCTGTATTTTAATATATTATGTATTTAAATTCATTTGAAAATATATCAGTATGCATACTGATATACATGTGCATATTTGTATATGTTAGTGTAAACATATATTATATATTATGAAATTGTGTATATATATTTCCATAATTTCATAATATCATATATATATATATACTGAATTACTTGTTCTTCATAATAGTTACTTTATTTCCTATTTCCATATCATTCCCTTGGTGGTTACCCAAAGCATGAATACTCTCCTTCTAGAATTCCATGTGTTGTAATGACCAAATTTGTTAAAAATCATTTCAAGGTACAAACAAAATTCATGAGACCAAGACTGGAAGGAAAGAAGAAATCTAGGGTTTTTTTGACAAATATCTTGAATAAAGCTCTCATTTCACAAATATATGGAAAATTAATCATATTTATTATTTAAATCATTCTCTAATTGATAAACAATCAAAGGATATAAACAGGATGTTTTCAGATGAACAAATCAAAGCTATCTACAATCATATAAAAATGCTATAAATCACTATTGAGTAGAGAAATCTGAATCAAAACAAGTCTGAGATACCACTTCACATATATTAGATTTGTAGTACAGCAAAAAAGAAAATGAAAAGTGTTGGAGAGGTGGAACAGAATGGTAAACTAATGTGCTGCTGGTAGAGATGTGATCTAATCCAACCATTCTGGAGAGCAATGTGATGCTATGTCCAAAGGACTCTAAAATTGTGTATATCCTCTTATCCAGCAATACCATAGCTAGGTATGTATCTCAAAGAGATCAGGAAAAAAATAGGAAAATATTTTTTTTTTCAAAAATATTTCTTTCAGCTCTTTTTGTTGTAGCAATGAATTAGAAATCAAAGATTCCTGTCAATTGGGAAATGTCTCTACAGGCCTGGTTTATAAATATAATTGAATGATATTGTACTAAAGAAATGAATAGTAGAATAATTTTGGAAAAAACTGGAAAGAATTTCATAATATAAAGTGAATTGAGCAGAGCCAGGAAAATGACATACACAATAACAATAATATTTTTTCCTAATATATGATTCCTTTCTTTCTCTATAAACAGCACTTTAACAAGACTTAGACTGATTTGTCCAGGACAATTTGAAAATTTTCCAGAATTTCTTAAGATTGAGAATAAATTCTTGAACTGAATATATGATTTATCTTTTTTTATTTTTCTTTCTTTTATTTTAATAACAAATTTCCACATAAGTTTCCCAAAGTTCATGTTGTCTCCCTCCTTTCTTCCCTACCCCATCCTGGAGATGACAAGTATTTCAGACTGGGTTATACATGCATTATCAAGAAAAATATATTTCCATTTTATTCATTTTTGTAAGTGAATAATCTTATAAAACCAAAATACAAAATCATATACCAAATAATCAAATGATAAATCATATTTTATAATCTGCATTTATATAATCCAATAGTTCTTTCTCTGGATGTGGATAGCATTCTTTTTTCCTAAGTCCCACAGAATTGTTCTGGATTATTTTTTTTTTGCTGTTAGTAACAAAGATTATAAAATTTCATCATTCTGCAACATTTCAATTACTGTGTATAATGTTCTACTCATTTCACTCTGCATTAGATCACATTGGTATGTCTGATTCTTTTCAAAATTTTCCTGTTTATCATTCCTTATAGGACAATAGTATTCAATCTTGATCATTTTGGTAATTCATGCCATATTTTGTTCAGTCATTCTCCAGTTAAGGAACATCCCTTTAGTTTCCAAATCTTTGCCACCACATAAAAAAAAATAAACAGCTATATGTATATATATATATATATGTATATTACAAACATGTCCTTTGCCACTTTTTTATCTTTAGGATACAATCTTAGTAGTGGTATTACTGTATCAAAGGCTATGTATTCTTTAATAGCCCTTCTGGTGTAATGCCAAATTGCCCTACAGAATGGATGAATAAATTTACAACTCCATCAGCAATTCCCTCCAAAATTCATAATTTTTTTACTATCATATTGACCAATCTGATAGGTGCATGGTAGTTCCTCAAAGTTGTTTTAATTTGCATTAATTTAATCAAGAGGGATTTAGAAATTTTTTTCCCATGGTTATTGATAGATTTGATTTCTTCATCTGAAAGCTGCCTATTCTATTTTTTCCTTCTTACTTATCTTTTAATGTTTCTCTTGAATTGTACATTTGGACATCAAATTTTCTGTTTAATTCTGATCTTTTCTTCACAAATCCTTGAAAATCTTCTATTTTATTAAATATCCAAACTTTCCCCTGAAAGAATAAAGTCCATTTTGATGGGCAGGTGATGCTTGGTTGCAAACCCAGTTTCATTGCCTTCCAGAATATCATATCCTAAGATTTCTGGTCCTTCAAGGTGGAAGCTGCCAGATTCTGTGTAATCCTAACTGGGGTTCCATGATATTTGAATTATTTCTTTCTGGCTGTTTGCAGTATTTTCTTTTTGGCCTGGGAGCTCTTTTTGGCTAAAACATTCCTCAAAGTTGACATTTGAGGATTTATTTCAGGAAGTGATCTGTCAATTCTTTCATTTTCTATTTTACCATCTTGTTCAAGAAAATCAGAGTACTTTTCTTGGATAATTTTTGTAATATAAAGTCTAGGCTTTTTTTTTGGTCATGACTTTCACATAGTTCAATAATTCATAAATTTTCTCTCCTGGATGTCTTTACCAGATCAGTTGCTGAAGAAGATAATTTGTTAAAAATTAGAACTTGGGAAAGAGGAAGCTAAGAACATATTAAAACAAAAAAGAAATAATGAAACTAAATTTAAAGAAATAAAAACTTATAAGAAAATTGGAAAAATCTTATTACAAAAGCAATAGACCTGGAAAGAGATAGAGAAGAGAAAATTTAAGAATTCTTGAATTACTTGAAAAGCATTATTTAAAGAAAGAGGAGGAGTTTAAATAATATTCTTGAAGAAGTGGTTAATGAAATTTGCCTTGAAATTTTGGAATTAAAAGATAAAGTAGAACCTGAAAAAAATTATATTCAATCACTACCAATAAGAGATCCCAACAAGAAAACTCACAGGAAAATTATAGCTTTAGTTTTGTAACTTCCACGTTAAAGAGAAAATATCACAAACAACTAAAATGAAATATTTTAAATAAGTGTGGAGATAAAATAATTTTAAGAAAAGGCCCAACAGATTCTAAATTAAAGCAATGAACACATGGAATAAAATATTTTGAAGGAATTATGATGTTTACAAACAAGAATAATCTACCCAGCAAAACTAAGTATCATGATAGAGGAAAATGATTATTTAAAGAAATAAAATACTCTCCAATACTTTTGAAGATAATAGCAGAACGGAATAGAATATTTGATAGACTAGAATGAAAAGTAACATAAGAAGATAACATGAAAGACCAATTATAAAAGTTTTAACAAGGTCAAAACGTGTCATCCACATGTATAAAAATGGTTTATTTAAAGTTTCAAAATGTTATCATTATTTCAATGGTTCAAGGGAGTATTTATAGATTTAAGCTTGGAGGTCAAAATGAATATAATAGAATGAGTTAAATTTTTTTAAATGAACATGGAGAGATAAATTGGAATAATAATTTCATAAAGAAGAGTCATGAATGCAAAAAAGTATGTTACCATGAAAGAAAGGAGATGGGAGGGATGGTAATGCTAGTGCATCAGATCTCAGTTAAAGAGGGAATAAATACATATAGTAGGATTTTTTTTCTTAACTTATAAGGTGATAAACAAGTGGGTAGGAATGAAGATTCAAAAAATGGATCTAAGAAAGCCAAATACATTAAGAAATTAAGAAAAAAAAAATCCAAGGTATGCAAAGAAGAGTTTGGGGATGAAGGGTATGAAGATAGAGTTAACTCTACCTTTGTTTATTTTAAGTTAATCAAGTCAAGAACTTGAAGTGCCCCTGTTTGGAACTTAGCTAGCCATTAAGTAATACACTGTCACTTACTAGAGAATGATCACACCTCCAAAGGCCACTGCCCCCCACTCCCTGGCAGTGCTAGGCAAATTGAAAGACTGCATTGGTTTCTGTGACTAGGGGGAGAAACAGGAAGTGACATGGAAAAAGGGATATAAAAGGCCAAGCCCAAGGACTGATTCATTCATTCTGCATTGGTGAGTCAGTTTGAAGGGAGACTCTTGGAGGCAGTCATTTTTTCCTGGAGTTGTCCTGGGCTGGAGTTTTGTCCTTTTCTGGAGCTTTCTGCACTGTAGAGGTTTGTTGGGTGAGTGACTAGAGCTGAAGGATGAGGCTTGCTTTGGTGTCATTTGGAAGAAAATGATAACAAGCCCTAAACCACCCTTCCTTTAAGCACATGAGTTCTGACTTACAGTATTTTTGTGTTTGTATAAAGTATTATTGAATATAATAGCTCTGAACTGCAGTATTTTCCTCCTACTACATGGACAAATGGTCACTTACAAGTGACTGGATAATCAGTGATTTGTCAACTAAAATTCTTCTAGTAAGACCACAGACAGAGAGGCCTTGCCATCTGTCCTGTTACTAGACTCTCCAGATCAGGGGTCGGCAACATATGGCTCTCGAGCCATATCTGGCTCTTTTGAGGGCCAGATATGCTTTTTCTGCAGGAGCCACAAAGTCCATTTTTTTCAGGCACTGTTACAGGAGCAGCACTGTGAGCACTGTACAGCTCTCACAAAATTACATTTTTAAAAATGTGGCGACATTTTTAATGTGGCGACATTAAAAAAGGTTGCCGACCCCTGCTTCAGATTGTTGAGGGTCCTGTCTGAGAGACATTCCTTAAGAACTTACCTGCCTTTTCATCTTCCCTAGTACTGAAACTTATGTAATGCTAACCAAGGGATCTCTGCTGATGCTGAGCTCTCATATTTACAGTTTTCCCTCTAATTAGGATATGAGCACACCATGAGTACATATATTGTCTTTGAATACACAGTGATAAGCACTATACTTTTCACAATTTAAGTGACTACTATACAGTTTCCAATTCATTCATTCATTCATCATACTGTTGACAAGATTTTGGGTTGCCTTTCCTACTGCTTGATTCTTTCTAGTTGCTTCAGGTTCCATTGAACAGACACTGGGAATTATCTTTTTTTTTCTTTCCTTACTATTAATAATAGTGTCAACTATTAATTTCCCGGTTTGTCAGTGATCTCCCCTTGTCTCTTATGCTCAAATCTAAAGGAAAGATCTTTCAATACCCAATTTTCTCTAATAGTCCCACAAAATTTGACCTTCACAATGATGGTGGTCTGGGATACTTGACATTGTCATCTTTTACCAGGCAGATAGCCACTCAGATGGCTTTGATGAATTGAAGTGACCTTCTTTTATCTGCCCATTTTCAACAACCAGCAGGCCTTTACATCTACTCTTTCATGATATCCTCTGACCATCAAGATTTGGCATCTCATTTATTGTTACTCTCATTAGACCCAAAGATATTTCCATCCAGTAGTGTTGCATCTTCAAGTGCTCTCAGGCTTTTTATTTGATCCATAGATGAATCCTTTGCTATTGATTGTCTTCCCTGGTAGAATGTGAGTAGAACAATTGTCTCTAAATTTTTAGTTTTTAGTGCAAAGCTTGGCATATAGTAAGGATTTAATAAATATTTTTTTTCCTTTGATTAACTTAAGAGTCTTAATTATTTATCTCACCTGATGAGTCTCTTGATGCCTCATTAGTTTATGGAAATAATTAGCTTTGGAACTATTTGACAGTAGAACCCAAGATCTAGCTGCTTTTACAAAATGGGCTGGCTTCAAACCTGTCCCTAGTGATTGTTTGTCACTTGTCCAAGCTTGAACCTAATAGAATTGTGAAAGGCTCAACAAATGTTATTTTGAAGGCATATTTTCATGAACATCTCCCAAGTCTAATAAGTACTGGCAATACGTGCTAGTGAAAGAATCACTAAGGTCACTAACAAAGACAAAAATAACAGAAGCATTTTATTTTTAATTTAATCTTATTTTTTCCAGTTACATGTTGATACATTTTTTATAATCATATTCTGACATTTTTATTCATACAGGCTCACTTCCTTCTCCTTGAGAATACAAGCAATATGAGAAAGATGGCACATATACTGTCATGCAATACATATTTCCACGTTTGTCATATCATGAAACATAACAAAAGTGGCTTATATTTTAGAAGTATCCTCAGGGGAAATAAAATGAAAAATGGTATGGTTCAATCTGCATTCAGACTCTCTCACTTCTTTCTATGGCAATAGGTAGCCTTTATTATACTGAGTGTTGTATTGTATCCTTTCAATGCTGATAATAGTTAAGTCATTCTCAGTTGGCCATTATACATTACTGTTTTCAGTATACAGTGTTCTCCTGGTTCCTCTCATTTCACTTTGAATCATTTCATAAAACAGTCCAGAGGAAGGTGTGTGTGTGTGTGTGTGTGTGTGTGTGTGTGTGTGAGAGAGNGAAAGAAAGAAAGAAAGAAAGAAAGAAAGAAAGAAAGAAAGAAAGAAAGAAAGAAAGAAAGAAAGAAAGAAAGAAAGAAAAAAAGAAAGAAAGAGAAAGAAAGAAAGAAAGGAAGGAAGGAAGGAAGGAAGGAAGGAAGGAAGAAAGAGAGAGAGGAAGAAAGAAAGAGAGAGGAAGAATTTTTTTTTTCATGAAGTATTTTAGGAATACTTTTGCGCTAGTATTATTAAAGTAAGAGAGGTCTAAGTGTAGAGATCTGACATTAGTGAGGAGGAACTGGGTACGAATTTCAACTCAGTCACATGTTTGCTTTCCACTTAAATTCCTGATGCCCCACAAAAACCTCTAAGCATGAAACTTGCAGTTGCACTGTTATTAATCCACGATACTGAAGGGAATTTCCACACTATGAGTTCCACACAAATGTTAATCTTTTCTTTTCTTTTTTCCCTTAAAAATTTGGAATAGATAAAAGAAGTAAACAAAGTTATGATTGGCCTCAATTAATGTTCTTCAATAGAAAAGAGTGTTAACAAAAGTAAGATTAGCCTATAAGATATTAATCATTAAGTGCTTACTAATATGAATGATATTGTGCTAAGCATTCAAATTTTTAAAAAAAAATTTCAAGGAACTAGCATTCTGCTGGATAATATATATTTTTTTAAAAAAGCAGATATTCTTTTAAGGTTTTAAAATCATTTATCACAAAATCCTATGGTATCTTCAGAACAATCTGATTAAAGAAGAGTGATTATTATCTAGATGTTCTAGTTGATAAAAATAAATCTAAAGGAGGGTTAGTGACTTGTCCATAATTTTAAAGCTAGAAAGTGTCAAAGGAGGTATTCAGACCCAAATATCCCAGACTCCAAGTCCAGAATTCTATCAATTCATTATGATACACTTCCCCCAAATCCCTTGGGCTTTCTCATTTGTCATGTTGTCAGTGCATGCTTATTTGAATATGTCTTACTTTTTAAATTCAAATACATTTTAGAAAGAAAACACATCATTTTGCTTCTAAATAATTTATAGTTACTTTATAAATTCTAATATGTTCAAAGAATTTTTTTAGGTTGAAGTAATTTATAGATACTTCCACCCCCATCCTCAAGATTGTTTTCTCTTGTTCTCATGTAACAAAGGAAAATTTAAGCAACAAAGAGTGATTGTGTGTATATTTAATATTCTCCACCCTCAGTTTCTAACACTTCTCTTGAAAATAGAGCTAAATTTTCCTTAAAGGTTCTCACTCTCCAGTGCTAGTAATGTGTATGATCTCTCTTAATTTTGAAATTGTGTACTTTTTCTGTTTCAAAAAAATTTAACTGAGTAGCATATGTGTAAAATTTACATATACACATGTTCATATGTGAGCCCATCCTCATTGTTTTCTTTTTTATCTTATTGATAGAGGTGGGTGTTCAGAAAGTTGGAAGACAACTGTTAAAAATAATAATAAAGGGCAGCAGCTGTGTAGCTCAGTGGACTGAGAGCTAAGCCTAGTGATGGGAGGTCCTAGGTTCAAATCTGGCCTCAGACACTTCCCAGCTGTGTGATCCTGGGCAAGTCACTTGACCCCCATTGCCCACCCTTACCACTCTTCCACCTAGGAGCCAATACATAGAAGTTAAGGGTTTAAAAAAAAGAATAAAAAAATAATAATAAAGGATGTGTAGACCTACTTTTCTTAAGGAATAATAATAATATAATAATAATATAAATTTAGCTTTTAAAGACATGCAAAGAACTACATAGTTTACTTTCTTTGATCTATACAGTAGTTATGTGAGGTGAGTTTTCTTATTATCCTCATTTTGCAATTATGGACATTGACATCAACATAGGTTAAGTGATTCCCTTCAGGTCACAAAAATAGTACGTGTGTAGACATGATTAAACCTCAACTCTTTCTCACAAAAAAGTCTACCTATCCACCATATTGTCCATTCAGTTGCCTTTGGAGGTAAAGGAATAGAGATTCCCCATTGATTCCCCACCTCCCATGTTGCTTGTTTTATTTTCTACTATAATTAAATCTAAGTTGTTCTCATAGCCAATACCTTAATTCAAACCTGGAAACATATCAAACTGTTATATATGATGTAGGTATTTTGCCCTGGGGTCTGTGGAGGGAAAAAGTGGTAATGAATGGATTCTTTATTTTGCTCAAACATTTTCATGAACTCATCGAAGCCAATACAAGTCCTCAAATCTGGAATGCTCTAATAACCATTATATTTTTCCATAAAAATCAATTTGGGACAATTTAATTCCCAATTTCTTCTTCTACTTAATATCATTGGATTTAGTTTCCCATTATCATCACACATCTTCAGAACTAATGCAGGCTGACAGCAATGGACTTCCAAACTCAAAGAGTTACCAGGGTGGAGCAGAAAGGTACAGAGCTGAGGCATTTAAATTCAGTTTCTGTGTACCCCATCATGTTTTAGATAGAGGGTCCTTCCTTTTAGAGGCAATCTTTACATATAGTTCCCTTTCAAATTGCAAGGATGATTTTCTATTTTTCTCGAAAAATTTCAGCACTTTTTATACATCTCTCTCTGTCTCTGTCTCTGTCTCTGCCTCTGTCTCTGTCTCTGTTTCTCTCTCTCTCTTTCTCTCTCTCTCTCTCTCTCTCTCTCTCTCTCTCTCTCTCTCTCTCTCTCTCTCTCACACACACACACACACACACACACACACACTCTGTGTGTTTATTTATCTACATATCTATGTATCTATTGGAAATTGAATTAGGAAGATGAAGAGAAGATTATATTGAATGAGAGAAAAAAACATGTTAATAAATTTACACAATTCAGTTGCTCAAACCTAACACTTGTAACAATGGAAGAATTCTGTTACATGAAATGTATGATATTATGTATTTTCATTGTTACAAATATATTATATATGATTACATATTCATGGAAAATGTAGAATTTAATCAAAGAGAAGAACATGTTCATCATCATTTTCCTTCAAAATTAAAAAAATCTAATCTAAAATCATGGTGGCTTAATGGTCAAAACAGAAAAAAAAATTGCAATATTTAACTCATTGGTTTTTTTTTTTAATAATGTAGAAAGAAGTAACTCCAGCTTCCAGCCTCTCTTTTCCCTTACCAACTTAATCCAATTCCATTTTCCCTTCTTAGGTTTTAAGAACATAAACAGCTTAACCAGAGATCAAAAAAGCTTCTTAGACCCAATGTCAGAAATACTGGATTATTTAAATGTTTCTGAGACAAAATGAAATATGAATTAGGCAGATTACACAGGGTCTTGAAGGGTAAAAAGAGAAAATGATTTTTTAATAGATTTCGGTTTTATTTTCTAAATCCAAGTCAATAGCATGAAAAAAAAAGAAATGATTTGAGATCTTAAAATCTTATCCTGACCTTGATTCAAATGTTTCTTAAAGTTTAAACTTCATTTCAAAGTTGTTTATTTTTTCCAAATCAACAAATACTGCTTCCTTTTATGCTGTTTAATTTTAAAATTATATACAAAACATGTATATATTTGTACATATATGCAGATATCAATATATCCTGTTGCTCAGTGATTTGAGTCATGTCTGACTCTTTATGATCTCATTTGAGGTTTTCCTGGTAAAGATACTAGATTGGTTTGTAATTTCCTTCTCCAACTTGTTTTACCAATGAGGAACTGAGGTGAATAGAGTTAAGTGTGAATTCAGGACATACAGATTCTAGCCCTGGTGCTCTGTTTTATCTACCCTACTGCCTTGCTGTCCAATAAATCTATAGTTATAGTTATATTCAGATAAAAAATATGTGTGTGTGTGTGTGTGTGTGTGTGTGTGTGTGTGTGTGTGTGAATAAGGTAGTTAAGTGGCAAAGGAGATAGAACACTGAACATTCAGTTAGGAATTTCTGAGTTTTAAATTACCTCAAAAATTTATTAGCTACTTGAATATGGGAAAATCATTTAATTTCTTTGTCTCTCAGTTTCCCCATTATTTGAAAACCTCTTTAGCAAGATAACTCTTTAACTCATGAGATCATTTTGAACATTGAAAAAGCCAACATATAGAAATCTTTAGATAAACTGTTAATATACTGCCAAAGTGTATTGCAAGCATAGAATCGTTACACATAACTAAGCCAAAGTTTCAAATTATTTTTATTCCTGTGTATAAATATTTCCCAAGTTCTTTCCTCCCCTTCTGCAGTTTCTTTCACCATAAATTCAGTAATAAAAGAACGATAGCTTCTTATTAGCAAACTTATAATATTTAATTGTTCATATACCTCAAAAGCAATCATATGAATTAGTTCAATCAATTTTCTACAAGAAAACCTAATTATTTTAATTGAGACAGATTTAAAAGTACCTCTCCTGTAGCTTTGTTATAGAAGAATTGTCTTTTATAGGATGTCAGTGTAAGAGGGGAAATTAGATATTTAAGTTCTGGCGACCATCTTTAATATATTGAACCCATAAAATCTCTTTTTCATACTTACATCGGCAAAGAGGTTACTACTTTCAATTCTTTTTTAAACACTTTACCTTCTATCTTACAATCAATATTGTATTAGTTCCAAGGCAGAAGATTGGTAAGGGATACACAATGCAAGTTAGTGACTTGCCCAGGGTCACACAGCTTCTGAGGTCAGATTGGAACCCAACACCTCCCATCACTACATCTAGCTCTCAATTCTCTGAGCCACCTGGTTGTACCATCTCATTTCATATTGATTGAGGAGTTTCATTATTTCAGATGACCTGATAAAAAATGACATTTATGACTATATTTCTTTATTTATTTATGAACTTTTACATGTAATTGTGTTTAAACATATTTATATGTCATATCCCCAAGTAGAAAGTAAATGCTTAATGTGTACTTTTTATTCATTCATTCAATGCAAACTGCTTCAGGAGCAGGGATTTATTAAATCCACCAGACTTCTGATCATACTTTGCCAACTTACTTGTGTGACTTATTTAATTCTATTTGAATTTCAGTTCATTTCTTTGTAAAATGAATAGCTTGGACTGAATGATATATACCACAAAATCTCTTATTCTCTCATTTAAATATGCTTCTAATTCTGAGCTTCCATGTATATGAAGGCAAAATTTGACCCATTTATTAGCAGGGTAATTATTTTCCAGTGACTGATAAAATCCTTTCACATTATAAGAAAGAGGAACATTTCAAAGGAGTCGTATAATGGAACTCTAAGGATGGTGGCACACGGTGGTAGAAGTGGTACGTCAAGATATGAATTAATGTTTTACTGGATAGTCAGCAAGTGATAAAGCAAGTAGCAATCTATGTAGAAAGAGTGTCTTAGCTATTGAAGGCCATAGAAAACAAATGGTTAAACCCAGGTACATAAGTACTCTTTGATAGATTACTGGGTGATGGGATCTAAAGATTTTAGAGCTGGAAAACCTCATCGAATCTAACCTTTTTTCTACTATATCCAATAACTAACTCATCATGGATGGGGGTAGAGATCTTCCATAGATTACCACTTGCTAGAGCTTTGTATGTTCTATTTTTTACTGTAATTAAAGTAAGTTGTTGATCTATCCAGCACATTAACTCAGACCTAGTAATAGAAAAAAGAGGGATATATCATGTAAGTATTTTCCACTCCTGAATGAGCAGGAAAAGGTTAAGTAAATGGATTTTTTTTTTGGTTCAAGCATTTTCATAAACCCATTGAAGGCAAGTCAAGTCCTCACATACAGAATGCTCTAATTAGACTCACATAAAAATGCCCAATACAACAAACACATGAATTGTCATTCAATTTCTACTTGAAAGCCTCCTAAGAGTGAGAAGCCTCTACTTCCCAAATAAACCTATTTGGTGGGACCACTTTCAAAGACAGGGAAATCTTTCTCCCGTCCATCCTTTTCCCAGTACCTCTAATCAACTTTTTTGAAACTTCTAAGAATTGTTGCTTGCTTTGTTTTATTTTGCTTTCTAGGTTCTGACAGAAATTAAATCCCTCTTTCACATTATAATAGTTTATGCCCTTGAGAACAACAATCTGTGTCCCCAGTGAGTCTTCTTTTTTCTAGACTAAACAACTGCAGTTTCTTCAAGATATCTTCACAGAAAGGAGATAGTATTGATAAAGCATTTTGACCATCTTAAAGTGCTATATAAATGCTACAATCTCCCATTGTTCCACTCAGTTTCTCTCTCTCTACCACTTCAGTAACCTCTCTTCCTTTGAGGTTCCCTGGATCTATATCTACAGCTCATTCGAAATTCTAATACTTAGTCCATCAACATTAAGAACACTCCATTTCTTTCTTCAATGCCTTCAAATACATGGTTCATAAGATGTTTCTCTTCCAAAATCCTGCCCTTAGACTGAAGGATTTTCAACATATTGATATTGTATCAAACATCCTAACCTCATATTTCTTTAATTTGATTATTCCTCATGATTTATTTCTCCATTCTCTTACCTTATGAACAGAAGTAAAGACAAAAATTGATTATTTCAAAGTTTATGAATTCTGAAATTCAATTTTCTGATCACAATCTATCATAATTCCAACTCTCCTCTACCTCTGAATGCCAGACCCTACTCTTCATTGTGACTTTGAATTCTAAACACTGGACTCTTTATTTCTTTCAGAGACCCTCACCCCTGCATTGGCTATACTCTCTTCCCTTTTCCATCAAGACTCACTATAGGAAAATTCAATCTTACATTACTTTCTTTGATTAAATCCCTTGGGCAGCTTTTCCATGCCAACCCAAACTCCAGATTATTGAGATCATTTGCTTTTTTGTCTCCTTCATATGTGCTGCTGAACAAAGTGGAAGAAAATCACAAACACTTGGTAATTGGATCTACTACAAAATGAGGTGACACAGTTTTGACTGAGCTCTTATGGCTGGTAGTCAATCATTCAATATTTCCTTTATGGATTCGCTGTCTTACTCACTATGGTGGTTCTTCCAAACCTTTCTTTTTTATCTTTCTGCAAACCTCTTGTGCTTCCCTCTCTACCTCTCAACTGCTTCATGTTTTGCTGGAAAAAATGCCTCATTTTACTGGAAAACAAAAAGATATGAAACAAACACACCCTGAAGTCATTCACTATGAACTCCATCTTCTCCTTATTTCTTTTTACTCAGTTTTCTTCTTCCTCTCTTTCCTCTGTCACCCTATGCTACATGGAGAGTTGGCCTTATTCCTAATTAAGGCTAACCCCACTACCTGGACAAGAAATCTTTTCTCCATCCTATCTCCTCCTCCCTCCTCCCTTGATCCCATTTTTGTCACCACTTTATGACTTATCCTTAGTGTCTCCTGATTCCCCTACTGCCAAAAAAGCATACCCATCTATCTCCCACATTCAAAAATCCCTCACTTGATAATTCCATTCTTATTAGCATCATCTTCTATTTCCTTTGACTAAACATTTAAAAATAATATGCCATGAGTACCTCCAATTTATCCCATTTCACTCTCAAGTTAGCCTCTTAAAATCCAGGTTCAAATTTACTCATTTTATCAAAACTGCTTTCTTCAGATTTATAACAGTCTCTTAATTGCCACATCCATTGGACATTTTTTTGATCCTTATTTATGTTGACATCTTTTTTACCTTTAACTATGTTGATAACCATCAGTTCCTTGATATTTTCTTCTCCTTAGGCATTGTTCTCATATCATTCTCCTTGTTATCTGACCACTCCTTTTCAGTGCCCATGAAAATTCTCATCTGGATTCTCACACATTTCACAACTCTAACAAGTGGTTTCCATGGTAGAAACCCAGTGAACCCATAGCAGCTCTACAGCAACACCACTTCAACAGTCATCTAATCAATTCTGGATACACTTATTCATTCACCTGCACATCTATTCAACTTCTTATTTTCCTTTTGTCTAACTTTTGATTTATTTAGCTATCACCTCTTCTATACAGAAATCTAGTTACTATTTCATCTGCCCATTTGTTCTTCAAGCCATCTATCTTTCCTGTGTTCCAACTAGCTAGTGATCAAATGCTTTTTTAGAATAACTACTCTGGGAAAAGTCCTATGCAATTAATTTTGAAAAGTATGAACATGTAAAACCCAGTGGAATTGTGCATAAGCAATGGAAGGGGGCTGGGAGGAGAGGAGGGAAAGAACATGAATCATGTAACCATGGAAAATTTTTCTTAATTAATCAATAAAAAAGAAAAAAAAGAAAAGTATGAGACATGTTTGCATCCATAAGGCATTTAGGGTTGAGACACCTACAATTCTAAAACACTAAAACACAAATCCATATTTTGGGAGACTTATTCAACAAGTCATTTTAAAATTCATCATATATCATTTATATTACTAAGATTAGAGTCATAGAAACCAGATTCAAACTTATCTCTCATGCTTACTATCTGTATGACCTTACAAATAATTCGAACTCCCCATGTTTCAATTTTCTTGCTTTTTTTTTTCAAGTGTGGGAGTTAGACCAAGTTTCCCTGAGATCACTTGTGTAAATAAATATATGATCCTATATTTAATTGTTTAGTTCCTTATTTAATCATAATAATTATATATGAATAGACCTCTTTATGTATTAATTTATAACATTGATTATACCATATAATCTTTAATGAAATAGACTGGTCACTGGATTTACTGATTTATGAAAGGAAAAAAATTCCTTTTTGCCATATCAGCATGTAGTTCAGTGATTCCCAAAGTGGGTGCCACTGCCCCCTGGTGGGTGCTGCAGCAATCCAGAGGAGCAGTGATGGCCACAGGTGCATTTGGGGGTGATGAATAACTGTAAGGTGAGTAACTGCAGTGATAGTATGTGACAGGGGGCACTAAGTAGCTAAGTAATATTTTTTTCTGGAAAGGGGACAGTAGGCCAAAAAAGTCTGGGAACCACTGAGTAGTTGATTTCTTAGTTAAATATCTCATTTTTTGCTAAGAGAGTTGAAGAAAATAAAAATAAAAAAATTGTAAACACTAAGAGTAGAAAAAAGCTTCTGATGCCAAATCCATTGCGCTCTTCCTGATTCCATATTGCCTAAATTTCTCATTGTTTAAGAAAGTACTACCAATATGTTCCAACATCATCATCAATGATAGCATGCCACTACAAATTAAGTCATCAGTTTGATTGCAATGGAAAATGTAAACAGATGCATTTTAAAGGGCCTAATAAGATTTTAACTGAGTTCTCAAATTGGATTAAATCCTATCTTGCATTTAGCTGATTATATAAATATGAGGGTGAAAATACTTTTATAATAAAATTTCCATAATATGAATTTTGAAGAGAGAAAATCTAAGAAAGGCATGTCAGCCTTGAATACCAAACTCTTTGTTTCTCAACAGTTAAAGACTGGCCTTTTCATGACTTTTTAATTTTAAAGTACAAATGAAAGGACACATCATTGTGATTTAATCTTTTCAATCCAAAAGTGCGAAGAGAAAGCTCAGAATGTAACTAAAACCTCAAATTGTGTATTTCTGTATATGGAAGTCAAGATAAACTCTTCAAAGTCTCTTTAATAAGGAAATTTAGAGTAATGGAAAGAACAATGAAATAAATGCCACCTCAATTTGCCAATATTAGTATATTATTATAGTTAAAAAATATCACTTCTTTCACAGTTCTGCCTCCTCTAGAGGATAGTGAGCATGAGAGAACTCAAATAGGAAAGAGAATAAATAGGAAAATCACGTGACAGAAAAGGAGAGGAAAATAATCAAGTGGGTAATAATATCTACAGTAATAAATTTGCAATTTTCTTGATTTATTAAATTAATTATTATTAATACAACAAACATTTGCTGAATCTGATTTTTATGAATTACTTTGCACTACATTATATTGAATTATATGGTTATAATTCTAGGAATATTTTATTCTCAAGTGTAGTATCATCTAGAGGTCAGTGAAGAGATTCACAGTAGTGTATTGGGCTCCAACCTATAATAAATAAGTCAGTCAATCATTCAACAACAAGCATTTATAAATTTCTTATTATGTAATAGGTACTGTGCTATGCACTGAAGATACAAAAAAAAAAGAACATTAAAATGTTCCCTGATGTAATACAAAAAGTAAAGAATTGGTCTTCTAGTAGTAGTAATATGACAATTAACATGGCTAGACTATGAAAGTTATAAGCTCTATGGACAAAGCCAGCATTCTGTGTTGCTTAGTATCAGGTAATGGATAATCAAAACCTCTGAATGAGTTTAAAAGAAAATGAATTAATCTGTGGATGGAAAAGAAAAAAGAAAATCTATTAACCATGTATTTTATAATAAACTCTTGGCAAAGCAATGGGCTTATACATTTTTAGAAAAGAAGGTCTATCCCTATGCACATGGAATTTATAATTTATTATTTTTGTTATATAAATAGCAGTTTTAATAATTGTGTTTCTTCAGTTTTTGTTTTTTTATTGTGCACTAAATAACTACCACCAACAACAAAAACATTTAAACAAACAAATGCATTAAAAATCAGGTGCAAAACCACCACCTCCACATTGTTTACAATTTTTTTTAAATATGTAAATTATTTCCTGTATTTTTTTTAAACCCTTGTACTTCGGTGTATTGTCTCCTAGATGGAAGGTTGGTAAGGGTGGGCAATGGGGGTCAAGTGACTTGCCCAGGGTCACACAGCTGGGAAGTGGCTGAGGCCGGGTTTGAACCTAGGACCTCCTGTATTTCCTGTATTATCATATGTATCTTATGCTTTTGAGTTCCTTTTGAATTTGTTTTACATTGATGCTTTTTTCTCTTGATTTTTGTGGCTGTTATTTTGAATGATTTCATAGTATATATTATTCTTATTGTCTTTACTTCAAATATTCCCTTACTTTCTCTATATTTCAAATGTTTGTCATTTCTAATAACGTAACACAATCTGTTACATTCAAATATCACAATCTATGCAGCCATTTCTCCAAATCATTGCATTAGTGTTATTCCCAGTTATTTTTTTTTTCATTACAGAGCTTCCATGAATATTTTCACATACACACACAGCTTATTACTCTCTCAAAAAATTCCTTTAAAGTCTAATTCTAATGATGGGATCCCTAGTTCAATGAGCATCAGCATCTTTGCAATTCAATATATATTCCCGCATTGCTTTCTAAAAAGCAAAAAATAAAACTATTCACAGTTCCTCTAGCAATGTAATATTGGCCCTGTTTCTCCATGTCCCTATCAGGATTTAATCTGATCAACTTAACTCATCTGGTTCTCAGTTAACATACATTATTAGGACCATATTTACTAAATTGATCCTTAGCCAGCAGATACAATCTGTTGTCAGTACCATATTTTTATTTTCAAATTCAAGTATCTACAGCTTGGTCATATCCAGAGGAATTTGTGTTCTAATGCCACAACCCTTCAGGAATACAGGATTATCTCCATAGTATGTTGAGGGTTAAAATAAGTCTTTTTTTATTAAAAATACTTTTTTTAGAAAAATTTTCCATGGTTACATGATTCATGTTTTTACTTCCCCTTCCTTCCTTCCCCCCACCCCATAGCCAACACACATTTCCACTGGTTTTAACATGTGTCATCAATGGAGACTTAAAAATGAGTCTTTTTTTATAATTTAATATTTTTTAATTTTTTAAAAATATTTTTTTCCAAGGTTACATGATTCATGTTCTCTCCCTCCTTTCTTCCCTCCCACCTCCTGGGGCCGACAAGCAATTCGACTGGGTTATAATATACTATCACTCAAAACCTATTTCCATATTATTCATTTTTGTAATAGAGTAATTTTTAAACCAAAATCCTAAATCCTTATACCCATATAAACAAATGAGAAGTATTATGTTTTTCTTCTGTGCCTCTACTCCCACAATCCTTTCTTTCAATGTGGATAGCATTTTTTCTCATAAATCTCTTGGGATTGTCCTGAATCAATGCATTGCTATTAGAAGCATTTGATCATCCCAAAATTTTTTAGTTACTGTGTACAATGTTCTCCTGGTTCTTCTCATTTCACTCTGCATCAGGTCATGGAGATTAATGTAAGACTTTTTGAAGAATATTTATACTCTATAAGCCATTCTTGCCCTTCTAGAAACTGAGGAAATTTATACTTTAATAGGAGAAAATTATATGGTTAATAAGAATGCTGACCAGAAAGTAAACTTGGTCTTTGGTTTCTCATAAATATATATTTGATATATTGGACAAACCATTTTGATGGCTTTTTATTCCATGGAATAGTATTCTAATTGTTTCGATTATTATGCTTGGAGCAAGAAATTTAAATCTAGAGAGAGGGTTAAAGTAAGATTTTCAACATATTTCAGGATTGATAGTAAGAAACAGATTATTTCTTTTGTTCAAGCACTTCAATAACTCAAGCCAAACCAATTTCTCCCATACAGAATGCTCTATTAAAACCCATTTAAGAATCTCCAGTACAAAATATCCAAGAATATTCATGGGTAGATAGATGAGGGGGTATATGACAAGATGGGATATGAAGTAGTAACATGTCTGTGGCCAGATGGTATGGGCCAAGTGATTACTTACTTACCAAACAATAGGGCTGGACCATATATTGGGAGCTTTAATGATGAGTGTAGTAACTTACACAATGACTCAGGACATTGATTCACATATAATTGAGGTCCAGAGAAAAAAATCTTTGAGCCTAGAAGTCACAAGGTGATCTATAAGGCCATCAATTGACTCATCTATTTCAGATATAATGACTGGTCTAGTAATTAATGTGTCTAGAGGAGGAAATAGTAAGAATGCTAATATGTGGGTTCAAATGCCTTATAGCAGTGATGGGCAAACTTTTTAAAGAGGAAGCCAAAGGAAAGGAAATGCTCATCTGACAGTCTGTTTCTAAGGCAACTCTTTCAAAGTTTCATTGTATTCATCAGATTAGGAATAATGTCGTGCTGCTGGATAGAACATTTTAGGGGGCCACATCTGGCCCACAGGTCATAGTTTGCGCTTCACTGCCTTATAGCATGAAAGTAGAAAATGACCCAGAAGGCAAGGAAATTATAATCTGCTCTAAACCAGACTAGATTTAGTGTTCTAAGGGAGCCTGAACTCATTACTTACCCAATCAAGATAGTTCAGCTCCAGGAAAGGGTAAAAAATATTTTGTTAAATTTTTTTCATTTGTTTCTAACTTTTCAAGACTCCTTTATTTGGGGTTTTCTTGGGAAAGATTCTTCAGTTGTTTTTAATTTCTTTTTCAAGATCATTTTAAAGGTAAGGAAATTGAGGCAAACAAGATTAAGTGACTTGCCCAAGATCATATAACTTGTAATTGTCTCAAGCCTTGTTGATTCCATGTCAGGAATTCTATGCACTCTGCTCTCTGGTTGCTAGAAAACACACACACACACAACCCCAATAACAACAACAACAACAACAACAACAACAACAACAACAACAACAACAACAACAACAACAACAACAACAACAACATAACAACAATTTGACAAATTATATAAAAAAGTAATCATTTTTCTACATTAGAGAAATCAAATATTTGAAAAATCCTGACTTGACCCCTCCATATTCATTTGGAGTCCTTTATTGTCCTAGATATCTAATTATTTCAATTAAACTTCTTTTAGTACAGTTTCAAGACTCATCACAACCTGTATTGTCTGTCCTTAGCTTATCATTATCCTTCCTTAAATTTTATCTCATGTTCTGAAAACAGTTACACTGAGAGATAGTCTGGATATGGGAAAGAATAGAAAAACTATTGCTGCCTTATTCCTGACTTCTCAGCTCTGTATAATCCTTCCTAAGATATTTTAAATTTTCTTGACTCTGATAACAAACTGATCTTGTTCATTTTTTTTTATTTTCTGAAATACTGAAATTTCCAAGATCATTTGACAAATTTCAGTGTCAACAGGGAAAGAATCAAAATCAAGTCTGTCCTGGATAACCTCAGAGGCATGGTTGTCATAGAAACATGCACTTTATGGCCTCTTTCTTTGGGGTATTTAGAATATTGTCAAAATTAAAGGAAACGTTGAGAGAAGCATGAAGGGCTGTCTATAATCACATTTTCTTTTTTGTTTCAGCCAAGGGGTTAAGGGCAGGAGAAGAATTTAAAGGATGGAGACATTACTTAGCTTTTAAATAAGCATCATGGAAAAGTTGGATTTGACCTTAGAGGATGGATTGGGTTCAGATAGGTACGTGATTATCGAGTGAATTTGTGAGATTATCAAATGAGTACTTCCTACATTGATGCAAATAACTACCTATAGGTGACTAACCAATTAGTATGACTCATCCACGACTTCATGGAATTTCACAACTGGGAATCTGCTTTACATAATGGGATCCTTCACTGTGTTCCTTTGACAGTAAGAATTGTAGTGAAGTATCTGAGCATGGTATCATGAGTATGGTAAAGAATATAACATAGAAATTAATAATAGTAATATGTATTTATATAGAGGTTTAGAGTTTGTAAAACATGTTCCATGTTATCTCATTTCAAACATACTTCATATTCTAAATTGTTTAAAGCCTACTTTTAAAAAATCTGTTCATTTGTTCATGGTTCTTTAATTACATTCTTGACTTTTGTCATGGATGCTTTGTTTTATCAAACAAATAGTGGTTAAGGAGTTATAATTAATTTAATTAAGCATTAAATATTTTTAAAATGTCAAATGGCAGATCCTGACCTTCCAACCAAAAGTTTTCTTTAAGATTTTTTTAGCGGGAGGGGAGAAGAATAAGGGGTAGATTTATGTTAATTCCTAAATTCATCAATGTTATTATTAAAATATTTCTCTTATTAATAAGTTTTTTCTTAAGATATTCTTTGAAGATGAAAATTATTTTGGAATTCTATAAGCAAAATGAGTTTCCAGCATTCATAATCTATTACTAAATCAAAGAAAACAATGAAACCTAACTTTTCTCTTCACTACTTGGAGTCAAGAAAAGTAATTTCAGGAAATTAATAAGTATTTTTATGCAATGCAAACACATTTCAAAATTATGGTGAGAGCACAAAAATAAATAATGTAAATCGAGTGTCTTGATTTTTTCCCTTCTTTTCTTTCTTTTTTCTTCCTTTCCTTTATTATTTTTCCTTATTTCTCTAGTTTCATTGCTAAAGGGAATTTTAAGTACAGAAATTCTACCCAGCAATGTAGATCAGCAATCCATTTGTAACCTAAAGCCTTAAAGAGTTTCTTGAGTTTCTGCAAAGTTGTTATCTATGCTGTGTCCACAGTCATTAAAACCAGAGTCAGAATATGAAGTCAAGATATTTTCAAGCTGACTAGTTCTCTTTTCAGTAAATCACACTTGCTTCAAAGCTAAACAGAAATTATAAGTTCTAGTGATGTCTGCCCTCCATCTCATTCACCTTACCTTCCTCCTTTTTTCTCTAATGGAAGAGTACCACTGAATGGAGGCACAGAATGCCTTGAACTATTTGTTTTTTTCTTTATTTCTCTATTACTAGGTCACTTTTTTTTACAGGGCTTAAATTTGATTATTTTTTATGGGAAAGCATACAAAAGATAGCTGAGTGAATTCCCTACAAGCACTGCTGTTGATTCTCTCATTCTTAATTCTCATGGTGTTTCTCCTCTTATGAAATTAGATCATGCTATTATAATAGATAGCCTGTAATGAACTTGAAATAGATTAGGAAGAATGGGTGAAAACTTGACAAATTAGTCAGGGGGAGTTCAAAGATTAGAAAAAGGAAGAAACCTTGAAATCTATAATCTAAGAAGACAAAAGAAAATCCCACAGAAATAGTCTCCTTACTTATATTTAGCTAATGGATTCATGTTCCAGAAAATGTCATTGTTTACACAAGCATTATGATTTTAATGATCACGGCACCTAAGCAGACTGTACCTGGTATTGACAAAGTAGGAAAAAAGTAGAAAATGATCAAATAAGAAACAAAAGATAAGATTTGAAATATGTCTCAGCTACCAGTTAGTTTGAGTCATATAAGGCAGAAATTCCACTGTTTTGCTCTGAGGCTGATTCATACTAGTGTCTAATCTCTTAAGTTTTATAATGGAATAAAATGATAGACATATCAGTCATTCAACAGTTAAGAAAATGGTGACTTACCTTGCAGGAGAAGGCTATTTGGTAAAGATAGGCACTAAAAACCCCTTGAGTTCAATCAGCTGAGGTAAGTTCCCATGGAAATTCACGAGCCAACCATCTGAGAGCTGATCTGGAAATCCTTGTATCTGTGTTGGGCTCAAACATTGAGAAGGTAATATCAACATTCTGAGCTCTTACATCTCCTGATCCAACCAAGTCTTAAGTAAAATCTTCGTATTTTAATGAAAAAAAATGAACCAAACTTGCCTGGGAATGGAGATTAGGATATCGTTCCTATGCCATGCAAACATCCTGCCAGAGTGATAAATACTTCTATAATGTTATCTTCTCTCCTTGCCAACAATCCGATTCATAGAAGTTTAAGGGTATAAAGGATCTCAATAAGCATATAGTCTAACCCGTACAAGAGTGAGTGCCCACTATAACATATAAAGCATAGTCATCTAATTTATGTTGGATGATCTCTACAGACGGTGATCCCACTGCTTCTACAATTGGCACATCCTACTTTTGTATATGGCTTTTGGAGCAAATTGTTCAACCGCTGCTTCTGAGGGGGAAGTCTTCACATGTCTGGGGTAGACATCTTTGTTAACTTCACAACAGGTTTGAAACCTTTCAATTTTCTTTAAGATGATTTAGCCCACCTAGGTTTACCATGATGTGACCACTTTTTGGAGCTATAGGTGTGATCTGAGTGTCAGTTGAATACCAAAGAGTGAAAGCAGTCCAGAAAAGGAGAGGGTATGCCCTCATTCAAGATTTACTACTCTTCCCTAAACAGCATGTATGCTTATAGTTAGATGGAGAAAGTGGGTAATGTGGAGTACTTAGAGTTTGATTATATATCAGAGAAACTGAGATCATCCACAGATTTCTTGAATTATATCTTGCCACTGAACATTGATGACTCTTGAGGGGAGAATAAGGGCAACAACTATATACAACTCTGCCTCACTTAAATCCACTTTTTGTGTGAGTCAAAAGACATCACCACCAATGCCATTTTGTCCTTTTCATGTATGAAGCACAATGACCAACCAATTTTTGTACAGCTGTGTGATCTTGCCATTGAGGACAGATAGTGAGGCCATCATTAATGATGTAAGAAATCTAAACAGTTCCACTACAAAAAATATGAAGGTTTGTGAAATGTCAATATGATTGTGGGAGCCAAGATAGCAGACAAGGTAGAAGTATTGGCAAACTCTACTCCATAGCTTCTCTAAACAGACCTAGAAAATATGCCACACTAAGTTCTGAGTGGACAAAGTAAAATTCACAGAGTATTTTTCCCCTTTCTCAGGTTAATATTGGGTGATAGACAAGTCTGTGGACACTAGAGATTATATCTATCCAGTAAGCACTATGTGGACCACTCTAATGTATAGACAAGCTATGCAACAGGGAAAAAAGGTCCTAAATCTAGCATAAAGGAGCCTACACTTGAGCAGGGGAAAGGAAAAATTTCCAACTGGATGCTCTGATGATTGATATCCAATTCTAAATAACATACTAAAGTATAACTATGGAAAAGACTTGAACCTGGTGCTGATGTTCAAGAGTAAAAAATGGTGACAGTGTAGGCTCTATAATGAGCATAGATAAAGTTCAGAAAAAAGTAAAATCTCTGACTCAATGAGCAGAGTGCTCATTTCCAAACTAATCTGAAGCTTGCAACAGCATAAGAATCCTAAACTAGAGAAAGCCCTTTAATTCTGTTACTTTGAACCAGTGATGAATCTAGAAATAGTCTATTGGCAACCTAACTGGGGCAAGTTGACATATTTTTCTGGCATAAAAAGTAATTCAAGAACTTTCAGAGCTCATATTAATCAGAAAGGCAGGGATCAGACTTTATCTTGGATCAGACAATTTTAATAACACTGAAAGTTTAGCCCCAAGTTTCTGAATAGACGACTCAATATTACTAATAAAATACTAACAACCTTGAGGATAGAAGATCAATCCATATATTCCCTCAAGAAGTGTGTAAAGTCTGATTCTAACATCAAATATAGAGATGAGCTATAATAATGAACAAAAAATAATAATAATAAAATAGTCTTATGGAGTCAGGAATACTCAAAACAAAAGCTCAGTCAAAAGAAACTGGTTCAAAAGGCATCTCTAAAAAAAAAGAAAAAATGGAAACAAGAATTATTCAATGCTTTCTCTATGCCAAACATTATATTAAGTAGTAAGAATACAAATACAAGCAAAAATAAAATAAAATAAAATAAATATTGGCCTCAAAGTGGTATGCATTCTAATGGGAAAAGATAACATATAAACAAAAATGAAAAGTAGGACAAGAAGGAAGAAGAGGAAAAGTCTCAAAGTAAAACAGAGCTTGGGAACATATTTTCCTAGAAGAGATAAAATAAGATTTTGAAATAAGAATTTTTTAAAAAAATTAATAAATAAAATGAAAATGATAGATGGAGAAATTGGAAAAGAGTGATCTTTAGAAGAAATAATTAGAAGGATAATAATTGACTGTGGAAAAAGAAGTATAAAATAAACAATAAACAAATGCTTTGAATATTAACAGGAACCATACAGAAGAGAATGACACCATGAGACAAGAAATATATATTAATGTTGAATATTTTAATAGATTTACATGTTAAATAAAATTAAACAAATATTGTATATTTTGGTTATAAATATTTAAATATTATTCATTACATATTTATATGGAAGTATATAATATTGTGCAATAAATATGACAGGTCTGTGAAGTAGATAAAGCAGCTACAGTAAGAATCTTTGAACTGCCTGAAATTCACAATAAAAATACAAAAAAATTATGTATGAAACAAAAACAAATACATAGCATTTCTATTGTGTTTATAGAATTGTGTTTTGACATTTGATGTACTACTTTATTCCATTAAAATTTAATCAAGAAAATTTCTCCTTCATTATATGATTTTACAATTAGTTAAGCATGCAACTTTAGTTCCTTTTTTGACTCTTAAGAGTCAGTCACTTTTAGGAAAAACTTAATTAGCATAAAAATAAAATGTCTCATGAAGTGTTATTTTGGGGCATTCCAACCTGTACAAAGCCTCATTTTCCAATTCTAGCCAATCGATAGCACCCAATTTGCCAATAATAGATTGTATCATTTCATTACAAAAGAACTTCTTGGAATGACAGGTAGATTCCCTAGTTACTGAGGAGTCTTGGACTCTATGTATTGGCAATTGTAGCTTTATTAATCAGTGGATAATGTTAGGAATTTTGTTGCCTCAATTTCACTTATTCATATATATCTATTTCGACAACATATCTGGCACTATGCTAAACACTTTATAATTTTTTTTCATTTGCAACTTAAAATAAACCTGAAAGGTATAATTATAACCATTTTATTGGGTGAGGAATCAGAGGCAAATAGTTTATATGATTTGTCCAGAGTCACACAGCTAGAAAGATCTGACAGATTTAATCTCCGATCTTCCTAGATCCAAGTCTGGTATTCTTTTAACTGTGTCAAACCTGATAAAATAAAACTTTCCAGATCACTTAAAACCAGAGGACAATGAATACATAAAATGATGTCCCTTACCTCCAGGATGAAATCTTGAAACACAAGCTCCTAGGAATAATATAGACAAAATTCAGGATTTCTATATCAAAGAAAAAGTACAGTAAATAACTAGGAAGAAACACTGTAAGTAATTGGTAACCATAGTCAAGATCATGCATGTTTTAGGAGACAGCACTATGAAGAAGTAGAAACACATTCAATATCTGTTTTTTGATTGTTTGAAAGATTGGAATAAAGTATTCCCCAAAGTAAAAGATATAGGAGTATAGCCAAGAATAATTTATCTAGCAAGAATGAGTATTCTTATATGGGGAGTTGGGGAGGGAAATAAAACAATAATGAAATAAAAGATTTTCAAATATTCCTGATGTAAAGACTACTGATGATACTGATTAGAAATTGTGAAATGCAAACAGAGGCATTAAGAGGAATTTGATAAGATAAACATGAGCAAACAAGGGTAAAGAGTTAGAGAAGTGTTTATGGGAAGATGATCTATAGGTCCCTTTAGAACCCAGTTATTATTAAGAGTCATAAAGGGAGTCAAATAATTTGAAGGGACTAGATGGGATTTTGGTATATTAAGAAATTAATGAGGAAGCTGTGGAATATAAATATGATAAAATACTATTGTGCTCTTTGATGGAGGAGTTTTTTTATAAACTTGTGAATATATATATATATATATATACATATATATTTAAATTAATGTGGAATGAAGTGAGAACAACTGAAAGGATTCATTTTAATATATTGATTTTTTTTTATTTCTGAATCTCTCTCATTGAAACTCAGATTTGACCCTCATTTATTCCTAAGGAATTCAGGGAAATACCCCACTTTAGAAAATATCCCATTTATTCAGGATGAAGACCTAAATCTTCTATATCTATAATCAATAACTCTTTCTAAGGTATTTGAAATCATAATCCTTTTTGTCTTTCTTAAGTATATCATCCAGATTTGGGATGTCTAGGTAACAAATAGTGAAAACCTGTTTGAGTCAACTTGTATTTTCTATCTAAGGGTCACTAAAAGAAGCTCACCTTCATCAACTCACCGACATTCAATTTCTCAGTATGTGAACATGTCTTTTTGCCTATCTTTTGCTGTAGAACATTGACCCATTTGAAATTAAGGTGGGTCAGCTAAGTTTCCTTGGCTGGTGAAAGCAGTGTGTGTAGGCATTTTCCTTATTTGAGTACAGATCTGGCTCCCTTGTGATGGTTTAATGAGGGAGAAGTTCAGGTCTTTATGTCAATCTACTCCTCTGGAATATCCATCCACCAATGGGGACTGTCAGGGAAGATACAAAGTACTAATTGTCAGGCTAATCAAAAAGAGAACAGAGGGGGCAGCTGGGTAGCTCAGTGGATTGAGAGCCAGGCCTAGAGATGGGAGGCCCTAGGTTCAAATCCGGCCTCAGACACTTCCCAGCTGTGTGACCCTGGACAAGTCACTTGACCCCCATTGCCTACCCTTACCACTCTTCCACCTATAAGTCAATACACAGAAGTTAAGGGTTTAAAAAAAAAAAGAACACAACTTCTGATAAAAGCAAGAGTAGGATTCACAAATAGTCTTTTGTTTAAGGATGATCCCAAAGAAAAGGTAGTGTTCCCTTTCTCTCTTTTCTTCATTTATATTTGCCTTGAAAATATGGTGCCCTATCCTAAAGATGAAACACTTATAAAGAATAATAATACTGACAGTTTCAATATTTCTAAATGAATCGTCTTCTCAATTATAATTATTTTTCAAAGTGTTTGATTCCAAGAAACTTTGAAAAAAATTATTTCTGTTTAATGGCAATTAAAGGTTTTGTAAAGAATTCTGTAACATTATGACAATAATAAAGCCTCCTTCATAGTGTTGCTTTTCATTTATTCATTCAATTGTTCATTCAGTCAATAAATGACTTTAAGAGTTTGTTATGTGCCAGCATTATGCTAGAAGTTGGTATATAAATATTAGAAGACAATAAGATAAAAACAAGCCCTGCCTCTAATATACATAATACACATGGATCAGAGGTGATATGTATATCTAAAGAAGTTGGTTCTGACCATTGACCTTCTGCTCTATGCTCAGAAAGTCTTAGATTTAATCAGAGAATGTAGACAGTGGACTAAAAGTTGTTAAAATATGAAGATTCGGCCATGTCCAGTAATCCCTTTGTGAAGAGTGAACAAATAGGGACTGGATTTTAGAGAGCTCACTGGCTGGGCCAAAATACATGTCCTTCTCCCTCAATAACCTTTAAAAGACAATCAAATGGTTCCAATGTCAGTCTTTGAAAGTGAGTCTAGGCTGGGAGCAGTCTTTGCAGGAGAAAATCAGGCATATCCTACAAGGTGATGGTGGGGTTAAGTGGATTTTCTCTCCTCTTTGACTAATCGACTAGTAGCAGGGCTACTTTCCCAATAGAAGACACTTTATCCAGCAATTTGACAGTTTGTGGAACAGCTGAAATGCATCCAGCAGGGAGTAAAGATACATACCCTGCAGGCAGAAAAAGCCCCAGAGAGGTAGTCATTCAAGGGAGGCAGACTTTTCAAGGGCTATGACCCCTCGCAACAGAGAATTGACTCAATTATGGATTCAAGGAAGAACCAGTCCTTGGAATAGAGAACTGAGCTGCAGAGAGGAGGACTCCATGAGGAGTGAATGGCAATCAAATCCTTGCAGGAACAGATTGTGAATCGACATGGCCCCATGTGTTCTTTAGGAACCTGCCTCACTGGCGCCATTATCCCAATATGTGCTCAGTTTTCTCAAAGATCTTGTATGAATTTGTGAGTGTGCGTGTGTGTGCGTGCGTGTGTGTGTGTGTGTGTGTGTGTGTGTGTGTGTGTGTGTGTGCATGCGGGCCCATCTGAGGTTTATAGGTAGAATATTTTGCAGCTGCTGTCCTAACTGTATTATCTTAGCAAATGTCTTAGTTTTGAGCTGCTTGTGTCTACTGGGTGAATATTAATGATGAGTTCACCAACTGTGGTTCATGAGCTAATGAGCTATTCTAAACAAAAGCCAGATCCATAGACTATGGCTAGAATCTATAGTAATAAGAGTGGTGGCAGCCGTCTGGGAGAGGGAGCAAAGAGACAATTTGAGATTAGGAATAGAGAGTGGAAATACACACACACACACACACACACACACACACACACACACACACACACACANGAGAGTGGAAACACACACACACACACACACACACACACACACACACACACACACACAGAAGGATTTATGAGATAGCTAGGTATATAGCCATCTAGTTACCTAGATTTATGGATATTATACAAATTCTATATAGCTACAAGTAGATGCATATATGTATACATGTAGACATATGTGTATATATATAATCTATTCACAAAAATACAAGTATTTTGTAAACCTTAAAGCACTACATAAATATTAACTGCTTATGCTATTGCCTTCCCTGTCAATACTTCCACTAGTTATAGTCTGTTACTATTGTTCAGTTGTCAAACTTGTGTCTATCTTTTTGTGTCCCCATAGAGGGTTTATTGGCAAAGATGCTAGAGTGGTTTGCCATTTCCTTCTTCAGTTTGTTGTGAGGGTTATTTAGCAATTAATTTAGTATTAGTGTTTGACCTAGCAGGAAGGGCTGGAGGATTCCAAGATGGAATGAAGGAGCAGGAAGTGGGGCTAGTGCTCTGAGAGAGACTCCATTAGAGGTTGGGCCATAAGTGTTGCTAACCCTGGGAGATCTCAGAGTTAGGGGTTTTTCCTGCTCCTTCATCCCATCTTGGAATCCTCCAGCCCTTCCTGCTAGGTCCAACACTAATACTAAATTAATTGCTAAATAACCCTCACAACAAATTCATTTTACAGATGAAGAAGCTGAGTCAAAAAGGGTGAAGTGACTTGTGCAGAGTTACATAGCTAATAAGTATCCATAAAGTCCATATTTTGAACTCAAGAAGATGGCCTCCATGACTATAGGACCAATATACTATCTACTTTGTCACCTAGATGCCAGTATAATGATGATGATGATGATTGTTGTTATTACTGTTGCTAGTGTAATCTAGAAATGTTTATAAACAGAAAAAAATAAATATGAATATGTGCATGAATATTTCCCCATATAGATAGATATCTATCTTTATCTCTTTCTTTTTCTCTAACTCTTGATGTCACTTACCTCCATCTCTTTACCTGCTTCTTCTATACCTCTTGTTGTTTTTCAGCCATTTCAGTCATGTCCAACCCTTCATGATCTCCTTAAGGGTTTTCTTGACACATACTGGAGTGATTTGACATTTCCTTTGCAAGTTTACTTTATAGGTGAGGAAACTAAGGCTATTAGGCTAAAGGGACTTACCACGGGTGATATGGCTAATAAGTGTCTGAAGTCAGATTTGAATTGAAAAAGACAAGTGTCCTTTATTCCAAATCTTACACTCTTCCTACTCTACCACCTAGATGTCCTATCTATACATGTACCTATCATTGTTATTATTATCTTATTTTTTCTTGAACCTCATAGGGAAAAATGTTTAAAATGTTCCATGAAATCCTGTCTCATCTAGACAATTTCAATATTCTCATATATGGTCTCTATTGTTCCATTCTGTATCATTCATTGCATATGTCAAAAATAATTCCCCTAAAGTATAGGCTGCAAAGTCCTTTTTTTAGAATAATCAGTGGCTCCCTTTTACTTCTTAAAAGAAAATACACATTTCTACATTTACCATTGAAAGCCTTCAGTTCTCTCCATGCCTTGATTTCCATCATCATAAACTTTTCTGATTCAACAACCTACTCAATGTGGAATTTCCCTTAGTCCCTGGAACTTTTCCATGAGTGGCTATCCTTCCACTCTTCCAGTCCCTTTTTTTCCCATTAGAGATTTTATTTTGGAAGCTTCTATTTTCAGGATAGATCCAGGACAGTCATGCTTAATTCTAACACTTCAGACATTCCTAACATTTCTCTGTTGGAACACCTTATCTATCCCCTCCCATTTTTGACTCCCTTTTATGCAGCTTTTCCTCCCACTAGAAATGCATCTTCTTGAGGGCATGGATTGCCTTACCTTTTGGTTTAATTTGCAATATAGTAACCACTGAAGAGATAACTAATTGACTCTCCTGCCTAGCTTTGGCCCTGCCTTATCTGATTTATGTCATGATATTGCTTTTTACACATGAGATCCAGGGTCTCACTTGGTTCCCTGAGCCTGAGGATTTCTTCTCCAATCCCTCTGTTTTTTGTCCAGACACTTCCTTATTCCTGGAGTACTATTCTTCCTCTCCTCTGTCTCTTAGAATTCTTTATATTAATACTTAAAGTCTAGGCTCATGTATTCTTCCATGAATTTTTTTTTCTGATCCAGATAACTGGAAGCATTCTCTATTTCCTCAAAGTGCTTTTTTTACTTTCTAATATTTCTATGCATCATATCTTTGAGTAGAATGTCAGTTTCCTAAGGGTAAAAGTTCCCTCCCTTTTGTCTATTTTTCCTGAAATTTCAAAAATGGAGTCTAATATTTGACTGGTGCTTAAATGACATATATATTCATTGAATTAAATTAAATGTAATTGAATCAAATGATATATATTTTATTTTTTTGACAAATTAGCAAAATTGTAATGAAGTTCCTTAAATGTATATGCATATATGTTTTCATATATATATATATACATATACATATATGTATATATATAACCTCTAGTAGTGACTGAGGAATCTTTGGGTTTCCCCAAAGTTACTAATAAGTGAGAAAAAAGAATAAAAACTGAAAATAATGAATAAAAATTAATTTCAACATGGCAGGTCAAAATGCATCTGTGGTATTGTTTCATTTCAGAAGGTAGACCTGCCATTTTTCTGATAAATAAAAGGCTCTTGTCAAAGACAATTTATAAAGGAGATGCAGCAGATTTAGGTTTGAAGGGAAACTAGCCAATGAAACCAGCACTCCCTCACAGTCAGAAATTGTGGATGACAAGATGATTAATATCATCATAAATTCTGACACTGGTGGATATATGAAGAATAGTTTATTTTGGTTGTTGTACACTCTTCCATTTCCAAGAGGACTAATGACACCTGAGGGTGATGTACTCACTTAAGAATGAATTAGATTTAAATGAGTCAGAGTTGTACAAAGTCATTGACCTCATTTAATCTTCTAGAATCATCAAAATCCAGTGATAAGATAAAAATCAGGAAAGCTGATGAAGTCCTAGGATGCTGTGAATGACCTTGGTGCTTTCATTGACTGACCAAATTCAAGGTGCTCTATAGCACCTGCTTCAGCTGCATTCATGACTGTCGGAATAAATTGTTCTCATTTGCTCATTCCATGAGGGAAAGTCTTCACACATTTGGGGTAAACATCCCCGTAAACTCACCAAAGGATTTGAGGCCTGTTGATGATCTTCAAACTGATTTGGCTCATCAGCTCACACAACTTTTTTGGGAGTATGGCAGTCACTGTGCATGTTAAAGCTTCTTGGAGTCACAAGTGAGAGTTAGGTGAAAGGTGAACATCAAAGGTTTATGTGCAGTCCTGAAAATGAACTGGCAAGCCCTCACACCAGGGTATTAGTTCTTCCCAATCACCCTATGGAGAATATTTCTCCCTCCTTTAACTGGAGAATTTGGAATCTGTGGACATTCCATTAGGCATAGAATGTGAAATTCATTTTATATGTTTTTTGATATTGACTATATCAGTATATCTGTATCTCTCTATATAACCAATACTCTCTGTGTCTCTGTCTCTATCTCTCCTTGCATACACCCAATCCTTGCCCCCTCCTATTTCTGTCTCTGTGTATCTATCTATCTATCTATCTATCTATCTATCTATCTATCTATCTATCTATCTATCTATCTATCTACCTACCTACCTACCTATCTCTCTCTCACATCAATTGCAACTCACATCAGATGTAAAATCACATAGTTACCAAATTATCCCATTAGAGAAGGAAGGCAAACTCTTTATAGGGTGTTTAGAGAAGACTAGCACCTCTGGAGTGAGGGCTTGCCAAGCTCATTTATATATTTAAAATACAAAATATAAATCATGTATATATTTATATGTCTATATGCATACGTATGTTTAAGTTTGTGTCTGTATCTTTTGCTATCAGGTAATTTCTTTTGTTTGTTTAAATTAATTGTGCTATACAAAGATGCATAAAATGAAAAATGAAAAAAATCTACATGTTCTCAAAGCAGGAAATAGGTATATACTGAAAAACGAACCAATTCCTTTACTAAATTCCATCCACCATGCAAAATAATACATTTGTAATTAGATAACCATGATTTGGTTCAATATGTTAGGATTGCACTATACATTTTTTTTCTTTCTTTTCTTTGTTTATTCATTTTATTGTATACTAAATAAGCTTAGTACATGCTAAGATAAAATTTCTAAAAATGGTCAGTGGAATTTCTTGATCAATGGAAATATGAGTTACCTTGGGAGAATTACATTATCGGAAGTCAGAAAACTTGAATTAGAATCCCGACTGCATTTAAGTTTTGATGTAATTATTACATTTAAGTCTCTGAGCTCCAATTTCTTCATCTATAGCTAGATATGATAAATATCAATATGTAGGACTAGAAGATAACATTATATAAATATTCAGTAACATATGAAATATCCTAGTATATAATTGTTTGTAGGCATACATAACACATCATATAACCTATATTTCATATATTAAACAATCCTATAAATAATCCATATTAATATCAGAATATAGAACTAGAATTGTCTGAAGACACATTAATTTATAAATGTGTAATCTATGATTACCAATAATGGAGTTGGTGAGTGTGAAGTACAAATTGATTCCATGAAAAGACCACTTTTTTCCATTAGAGACATGTTTGATCACTTATTCTTATTCTTATACTCCAATAAAATAATTTTGTTGTTACAAATTAACAACAACAAAAAAAAACTATCTTTTGTCACCAGTTAGCACACAAACTCTCTCACACACACACACACAAAGAAAACAAAAGTCTTATGTCCCCATTAGATTGGAAACATTCGATAGCTTTTTTTTTATTTTGGTAAAATCAATAATAATTATATATATTTTTTGTATTCTTCATAGCTTTTACCCAAAGTATAATCATAGACTTTAAATAAACATAAATGTCTCAGAAAAAAATTTGATTCTAAATAATATTTCGTTCCAATTCAAAGATCTTGTTTTTCAAGTAAAATTTATGTTTAAAATAAAAAAAGAATGTGCTTTCATCATTTTCTCCATAGATTGAACTCATTGGTAATCTATCCAGTCCATTGGAAATATATTTTATTTCTATAGAAAAAAATTCTCAAGTGCTTGTAACTAGAATCTTCCTCATTTCTTGTGACATTTTTTCATGCCCTTCATTGCCAAGAAATTATTCTATAATCTACTCTAATTCCATGATTTTTCACCTCTTTTCTTGTCCTACACATTCATTTCTTTCCAGATAATACCACTTTTGTTATCCTTTTAAAGTCTGATGAAGAATATGGCAGAAATTAGGTTCACTCTCTTCTCATCATTTAGTCACTTCTCAATTAATATCATTCCCACCTATGACTCAGGGATCAAAGGTCATAACCTTTACTACTCTCTTCAGTTTTAATTCTACATTCAACCATTACTAGAACATGTCAAATACTTTTCTATAATGGATCTCAAATTGTCAGTTTTCAGAGTCAAAAATCTCATGCCTCTTTTAACCTATTTCTGTGGTTTACTAGATACCCTGAACTCTTGCTACTCTTTCCAACCCACTAAAATAATCTTATTAAAATATTTTGTTTATTCTCCTTACTTTTAGGAGACATTAAGGCTAAAGAAAGAGAAAAGCAGAAATCTTGGATGAACTTTAGGAAAGTTCCAAAAATAATAAATTAATGATTAAGTGAAAACCATTTAATAAGAGTGAACTTTGGGTCAAATACTGGTCTCAGAACGGAAGGGAAAAAATGAGACATACCCTGTATTTAAGGAGATAACAATCTAATAGGAAGTGGCATTGAATGAAGAGAGTGGGGCTCAGAGAAGGAAATTATAATCTGAGAAGACACAAATCACAAAGGGAAACAATACAGTTCAGTGATACACTCCTGAAGTGAATTGTAATGGTGGAAAGGGAGGAGAATTCTTAAGAATGATAGTGGAAGAAAACACTCAGTTTAATCTCTTGAGGTTCCCATTAAATTAAAAGGAGAAAATAGAGCTAAGTTTTGGGCATGCAATACATTCATAGAAGTAAAATTTGGCTATCTAGTCCAATTTATACTCAAGAGTAATATAACTAATGTAAGGATGGATTTTTGTGTAGAGGAGATCGAAGCAAAGGAGGAGAAGGCAGTTGTTGGCAGTTGCTGGTAGTTGCTGGCAGTTGCTGGCAGTTGAAACCAGCAAAGGATTCTGGGATTTTCTCCCAGGAGAAGAGAGAAGAGGGGTCTGTGAGCTGAAAGCTGGGAGTAGTGAGGAGGCAGACAATCCAGCTCTGATCTGGTCTGGTAGGCTTCCTGAGGATCTTTCTCTTGGAAACTGAAACCCTGATTCTCTGATCACAGCCATTTCATCACAACTCATCCTTCAAGACTACAACCATCTAGTCAGCTAAGATTTTGGACACCATTGAGAGTAATCTCTTAGTCTCCCTTACCCATTACCCATCCTTGCTGAGAGACTCTTTTCAGTAAAAGCTTATAATTATAGGAAAGGATAGAAATAGAAAATAGAAATAGAAATAGAAGAGGGGAGAAGCTTAGGAGTTGGAACCACTAGCTTTTCTGCCTAAGTGACAGATCCCATAGGAATAGCGAAGATGGCACCCCAATATGCCTCTGACCTTCTCCCCTTTCCTCAATCCCCAATTTGTGAATAATAAAAGTCATTTAATAATCAGATAGAATTCCAGTGTGCCTGAGAGACAATAAGGGAGAGGGGGACCACAGCTTGGTCTGGCAGCCTTCTGAGCCAGATCACCTGCTGTGAAAATAACTGACCTGGGGGGAAGGTTTGCATGAACCATGTCCTTATTCAGGATCAGATTGGAGTACCACATACCTCCTCTTATAGGGAAACATTGTCCCCCAACTTTTGAGGAATGGCACAACCATCTAGGTCACACAGTTTTGGGGTTACACCCCCTGAAAGTTTCCCAGTATATATTCAGCACCAGGGGAGCCCTGGAGGATAGAGTCACCACACAGACCCTGCCCTCTCTCTCTTCTTTCTACCAACATCCATTCCTGGGGGCCTCCATTTTATTGTTACTCTAACAAGTGGTTATCCAGCCTCCACTAGAAGAACTCCAAGAAAGGGGATATATCACTATTCAAGACTGCTCATTTCATGTCTTGACAGCACTTACTGTCATTTTACTGAGTTCAAATTTAAATTTTTTCCTATGAAACCTTTACTCATTTACCTAAATCTGTCTTCTAAAGCTAAGGTTACTAAATATATCTCTAATGTACAATAGTCTTTCAGATACCAGAAAACAACTATCATAATGCTCCGCATGTACTATTATTAAAGCTAACATATCTTGCTATATTCATTAATTTAAGTATGTCATGTATCCCAAACCCACTACCTTCTTCAGTATGACACTGAAAATCCTCCAGTTTATGGGAACCCTTTATGAATTGTGGGGCTTAGAACTGCATAAAACATTGCATCTTTCATCTGAATAGGACAAGGTACAAAAGATTTTCCATCCCCCTTAGAAGCTATACCATTAAAAATTTTTAAAAATAATTTTTCAAAAAATTCCATGTAAAAACACTTTTAACCTTTGGGTTGTTTTAAATTTTGAGTCAAATTCTGTCTTTCCTTCCTTCCTCCTCTCCTCTCCCTGAGACAGCAAACAATCTAAAAGAAATTTTACATGTGTAATATTATAGACATTTAAAAATATTACTCATCTTGTAGAAGAAATTCAAGTAAAAATGAAGAAAATGAAATATATTGTGTTTTTATTTGTATTTTCACTCTAGCAGTTTTTTCGCTGAAGGTAGATGACATTTTTCATCATGAGTCCTTGGAGATTGTCTTAGATCACTATATTGTTAATAATAGTAAAGTCATTCACAATTGTTCATCATATAATACTAATACTGTTGTTACTATGTATAATGTTCTCCTAGTCCTGCTCACTTCTCTTTGTATCAGTTCAGGTAGGTCTTCCTGGTTTTTTTTGTTTTGTTTTGTTTTCTGAAATCATCCCTTGTATATCTAATAGCACAATAATGCACTATTACAATCATATACCACAACCTTTTCAGCCATTCCTCAGTTATGGACATCCCCTTAATTTCCAATTTTTTGTCATTACAAAAAGAGCCAATGGATAGATAGATAGGTAGGTAGGTAGATAATATCAATATTGCTGTTGACAAATATTTTCTGAGTTTAAATGCCCAGAAGGTGCATTTAAACTGTCTGTGAGCCCTTGAATTACTGGAAAGAGCTAAGAGAGTAAGTGTTTACTTTAGGCAGCCAGACAGCGGGGTGAGGTATGCAAAAAAATGTCCTCTGGAACTTGGAAGAGGGGGGAATAGAACAGCTCCCTAAGTGCCACCTCTGCATGCATTCCACATCTTTGCCAATACCAATATCTATCTATCTAAATATCTATCTATCTATCTATCTATCTATCTATCTATCTATCTATCTATCTATCTATCTATCTATCTAAAACTTCTCCCTTGTTTGTATTGATATCTTTGGAGTACAGACTTAGTATTTCTATTGCTTGGTCAAATAACAGGTGCAGTTATAAAACTCTGTTGTATTAGCCAATATTATAGGCCTGACGTGGTACCTTTGAATTGTTTTAATTTGTATTTCTTGAATGGAGTGATTTTAAGCAATTTTTTCCCCATGGAACTATTGATAAGCTTGATTTCTTCACTTGAAAACTGTTTGTTCACATCTTCTGAACATTTTTCAAGTGGGAAATTACTTCTGTGCTCATAAGTTTGACTCATTTCTCTATGTATTTGACAAATGAAGACTTTATAAGAGATGCTCATTGTAAAAAAAATTGTCAACTTTCCACATTTCTTCTAATCTTGGTTGCATTGGTTTTGTTTGTGCAAAACTTTTAAAATTTTTTGTAATCAAAATTATCATTTTGTATCATATAATGCTTTCCATCTCTTCTTTTATCTATGACTCTTTTAATGCTAAGTTCACAGTAGTGTTCTGTGGATATGAATAACACCACTGACTCATATTGTGCATAGGGTCCAGATTAAAAAATGCACAAATCTTTTTTGAGCCATACTACTTTCTAACTTTCCTATTATAAAAATCCTTTATCTGTGAAATTGGTTTCATGACTACAAATGTAAGGGTTTCTATTTATTCCAATTGTATTTTGTTTTGTTTTTCCAAACACAGGCTTTTACTCTAGACTGTTAAGATCAATGATGCTGACACCCAGCAGATTTGCTATCTCTGTCTTCTATATCTATGCATGTATATATGCAAATTTCTGTTTCTGATAGATCTTATATCATCTTATATCTAGCTATCTTCCATGTAAAAGCAATATTTGTGATCAAATGTCATCCCATTTTCCAAGATCATCACATGTAACTCTCTTCTACCTAATCTACATTCTAGTCATACTGGACTGTTTTTACTAGTTACAGAATATTAAAAGGTAGAAATATCCCTCTTGTTTTCTTTTTTCTATAACTGTCATTTACATAAGGTTCTTTTTATTTTAAATGCTTCTAAGACACTGTAGACAACTGGAAAATTATGTGTACACATATTTTCTCACTAGTTCATCAAAATATTCCTTTGAGGTTGGTGTCACAGGTATTGCTATGCTTGACTGTTGTCCTTTATACTTGAAGAAGAACAAAATGATAACATAGTGAGTCCTTTGGCTCACATATAAATTGGATTTCAGTGAGGCTAAGTTGTACAAAGCCATCAGCCTCAGTTTCTTTTCCAGAGTCAGCAAAGTGCCCAATCCAGTGCCAAGAAAAAAAGTCAGAACTGCTGGTTATGACTCATAATGCAGTGTATGATTGTAGCTTCTTCAGCATCTAACCAATCTCTAAAAACTCCAGTGTCTGCATCTACTACCTTCATGGTCATTAGAACAAATTTTTCTTGTCTCTCTTATTCCCAGGGATGTCTTTGCATTCTTGAGATAAATACACCCCCTCCCAATACCTCACAGATTGATTTGGGACCTTTTGGTTACTCTCAACCTCATTTAGGCTACCTTTTAAGATGGTTTACTGGAATGTGGCCACTGAGCATGATATAGCTTCTAAGAGTCCTAGATGAGAACTAAGTGGCAGATGGATAGCAAATGAAGAAAGCTGTCCTGAAATGGTGTTCTCAATCTTACATGCAAGAGTCTCTCCTGAAAATCCTGTCCGTCCAAGATATTGCTATACTCATTTTATATATACTGATGATTAGAGAAGTTAAGGATTTTACCCAAGGTCATGAATTCCAAAATTGCCTCAAACACTGCTTAGCTGTGTGACCCTGGGTAAGTAATTTAATCCTGTTTTTTTTTCCCATTCCTCATCTATAAAATGAGTTGAAGAAATTGTAAGGTGCTCCAGTGTCTTTGTCAAAAAAGCCCCAAATGGGGTCACAATGAGACATTACTAAAATGACTGGAAAATAACAACCATGTCCATATATCTAATAAAAAATAGAGTGATATTTATTTAAGTCCAGATCTTCCTTCTTCCAAGTTCATATTTCTATCCATTATAATGCACTTATTCTATACAAATATACAAATAAGATTATTATAGGTCCAGATAGGTTATCTTCAAATACAAAAATACTCAGTTGGACTTGTTATTTCATATATGTGAATTGCTCCTCCAGGGATGCCAATTGTAGCTTCTCCTTATCTTACCAACGGTAGACCTCTTTTCCAGGTCCCTCTGTTAATGGTACCCTTCTATTCAGGATTAAAATTTTAGAATTGGAAGAGAGCTTTGATCTTCATATAATCCAACCCCTGTTTTGCATAATTAAGCAGCTGTGGTCCACACAGAGTGGGAATTCAAACTCAGGCTCTCTGTCTCCAAAGTCTCTACTTATTTTTTTCTTCCACAGAGATATTCAAACAGTGTAGGACACAATTAAAATCTTCCCAACATGACAGGGCTTTGACTCTTTCCAAAGGCCTCAGTTGCTAAAAGCTTAAAACAACCTAGGTACAGGTGGTGTTATGTTGATCTTACAGAGATATTTGGGATGCTGAAGAGATGACCAGAAACTAGAAACCTACAGGACTCACTCCTCCCACACACCCAGGCTTGAGTGAGTGGGGAGGAGTAGGTACTCCTTACTCTCACTCCTCCCAAAGCAGTTGGAAATCAGTTGGAAATGGAGGCATGACTCATGTCTTCTGGCAAGGCTCAGCAAGGCAAATCTCTAATGATGTTCACTTTCTCAACTTATATTCCCCACAGGTTTGACTAAGGGACAATAGAAGAAGCTTGATGTCTTATAGTTATCAGGGACAGAATGAGGATCTGACTTCTTTGGCTGGCAACTGAAAGGAACCAAGCTCTATGGTGGCTGTGAGTATGCCCCAAATAATAGCCAGGCACAGCTACTAAAAGATGAAGTTTTACTAATAAAAGAGGAAGGGGAACCAAGGGAAGGGGTTTCCAGGATTTGGATAAGATCTGAAAAGCCCTGAACTGTTAGGTAGAAACTGCCCCTCCCCCCTGGAGGGAGTGGCAGACTTTTTAGATAGCTTGCCCTCAAGGCTATAATTATCACTTCTAATATCTAAAATAACTAAATAACAATTGTGCTGTTGCTGGAAAGGACTAGTTCAGCTAAACAGGCAAACTGCAAAGAAGAACCAAAAAGGCTTTTACCCCAAATGGCCTCCAAAGCTATCCCAAAACTGGGAACAGCAAGCAGAGTGACCTGCTCACTTCAACCCCCAGGAATCAACTGTATAACTGATTTCAAACTGTCCCCTCACCCAGAGTTCTCCGAGTGGGGGTGGGGGGTCCCCTGGAATTCTGGGTGAGGCTTGACCCTGTATCTTGCAGGAATTCCACCTTGCCATTTTCCATGTTACAGTGGTCACCTAAGGAATGCTTTCCATGATGTAAATCCTGAAAAAAGTAACAATTGAAGGTACAGTGTAGCTGTTAATTATGTTATTGTGGATGTTTCAACTTGTTTCATATTTGGATTTCCTCTCCTGACTTAATAAAATGAATTTTATGTTCACATAAACACAATAGCTTCTGAGAAGAGAGGAGACCAAGCTCTAATGATGGAAAGAAAAGAAAAGAAAACAATTCCACTTTGATGATTAGGAAGTCAAATATTCACTTCAGGACTCAGAAGGTAGTAAGAGAGTTAGTGAGATAGAGTAAAAAGAATTTTATTTCAGTGGTCCATGGAATTTGGTTCCCATGCAGCATCTGATAGTGATCAACTGTGAGATTTTTGACAAGTCCCTCAACCCATATGGGCCTCATTTCCCTCAGTTACAGAATGAAGTGCTTGGACTCAGTTGTTCATGAAGTTCCTTCCAGTCCTACTACTTTGGTTCCATGAAATATTTTTGATGTGATGAACAAATTATCTTTGGCTGGAAATCATAGAACAAATATGTAAAGAAGCTCTGAATTCATCTGGACCTCTCAGATTTAACCACTTCCTAATTCTTTAAAATAGTATGGGCCCAAATAATGTTTTTGTGTTCTAATTGTCATCTCTCATATGTCCTTAACTGCATAGCTTTGATTAGGAACATGCTGTTTAACTTTATTAAATTATTTACTGTAGAATGGTAATCAATCCTTGTTTGTTATCTATTGGTGCAAGGACCTGCATTTGCTGTAATGATGAAGATGAGCAACTATTTTCAAGGCATAGTCTTGAGTAATTACCCGAGGCCCTGAGAAGTCCATTAAGTTACCTAAAAGCCCACAGCAAGTCTTTGTTAGAGGCAGAACTTGAGTCCAGGTATCTCTGATTCCATGGACAGCTCTCTATGAACCACACAATGTTGATTATGATGAAATTACCCACAAAAGTGGGATCATTGTTAAAATGTGTTTATTATAGCATCAAAAATACTTTAAAGAAAAGGAAGATGGGCTAAAGATTTGGGGGGCTTTGTAGGGGAAGTAGTATCTTGGCCAGATTCACAGGATAGTAAGTTGAATAGATATTGGATCCCAAGATGCCTGATTCTAAATCCAACAGGATCATTAAGCAAGCTTTCTTTATTCTGCTTTCTTTTTTCTCTCTCTAGCAATCATAGTGCTATGCTTTTACCTCACCTATACTTATCTTTTTATAAGAAGCATGCCATTTATTACTAGAGTTCTAAATCAACATTTTCCTATTAAGTAAAAATGGTTCTACTGACATGGAGAGATGATAGAGAGAAATAGAAATGTGTGAGCTTATATATTTACTTACTAATGCTTTTTTTTCTTTCCCAAATTAATTTATACTTTAGATAGGTGTACACATTCCTGCCCAATCAAATAAAAATTATTTTTTATATTCCTTCATAACTTAGCCTGTGAAAGATTAGTAACACTAGTCTCCTTGTGATTTCTCACACTAGAAGCTTCATCTCCCAACTCCAGGTATCTTTCCTGGCTGTTCCCAATGCCTGGAATATTCTCCCATCTTTTCTCTGCCTTCTGGCTTTCCCAGGTTCCTTTAACATCTAATTAAAGTGTCACCTTTTAAGGAAATCCTTTCTGGATATATTTAAATATTAGTGCCTTTCCTTTGTCCATTTTTCCTAACTTATCCCGTCTATAGGTTGCTTGTACTTAATTGTTTACATCTCCCCACACCCCATTAAACTGTGAGCTTCTGGATAGGAGAGGATATCTTTTGTTTCCTTAGTAAAATTCTCAGAATATAGCAGCATGCCTATCACATAGTAAGTGCTTTAAAATCCTTGTTGATTGACATAAGGACCATTTTTTTATTTTGTCTATTTCATTTCTCTCCCCCATTGAGCTTGAGCTCAGCATGTCATCAGTCATCACCAGAACTTCACCATCTATTTCTTTCCTTGCTTCTGAAGTTCAAAGTCCCATTCCCCTTGCAGCTCTCTTCTGAACATCCATATTACAAACCCATGTCTTAGCTATTGTTTCCTCTTGGAACTTCTTTTAGAGCTCAGACATTTTCGACCCAGAACATCCAAACATCCTCTCACTTTTCACCTGGAATCTCCTCTTGAGGAGCTTCTTCTGAGGCCTTCATTTTGTGATGGATCCAGGGTAGCCTGCCTCAGTTCCCATGCTGGATCTGATGCTTACTTTCTAGACTTCAAAACCACATCCCAATGGCAGACATATTCACCCTCATCCCTTCCTGCTGTCCTTTTTTAGCTCCCTTTTGTAAATTGTCTTCTCTTTCTTCAATGCAAGCTTCTTAAAGCCAGGGTATGTTTTCATTTTTATTCATAGCCAAAGTGATTAACACATAGTAACTGGTGATTTCCCCCTCTTCTTTCTTTCATGTAGCGGGGCAGAGGAGCTGCTATTTTAGCCATCTTAATGGCAGATCTCTGGTTGAGGATCCTTGTGCCCTGAGGGAAGTTAGATGATGACTATAAAGAAGACAAAAAATGTCTCCAGACTCCATCGACTTAAGACTCCAGTTGGTCAAGAAAGCAGCAAATACATGCTGGGCTCCAAACAAACCTGAAAACAATCAGACAAGGAAAAGCCAAATTGGTCATCTTGGCAAACAACTATCTGGCTTCAGGGAAATCAGAGGTTGCATATTATCCTGTAATGGTAAAATTGGGGTACGACACTATAGTAACAACAACATCGAATTGGGTACAGCATGTGGGAAGAATTATAGAGTATGTACACTGGCTATCATTGATCCACATGATGCTGATATCATTAGAAACATGCCAGATCATTTTAGTGAAAAATAAACTATACAAAAGGATTCTTTAATAAACTGGCCAAATTTGTTTAAAGAAAATCTCTCTTTAATCTGTTCTAAGAGCTGTGTGACCCTGGACAAGTCATAACTTTTGTTTATCTCAGCTATAAAATGGGGATAATCCCAGCATCTACCTTGTGATGATCAAAAGAAATAATATTTATAAAGTATTTAAAATGATGATTAGAACACAGGATGTACTTTAGAAAAGTTTACCATTGTCCTCTCCCATAATCATTACAAGCTTGATGAGGTTTTAATGTCATGGTATGGAGTTAAAGCAATTCTAAAATGATGGTGGGTCATCACAACCATTCCTTTTAAGAGGTGTGAACTACTTTCTCTAATAAAATGAAAAGGAAAGGCTTTATTCAGTGAATAAAAATTGAATATGCCTTTGTAAGGCTTTAAATAGCTAAGTCTTCTAGGAAATCTCCAACCCACAATCATAAATGGAGGTGGGGGCAGGAACAGGTAAGGCTCTGATGGGAAATAAGTCTTGGGAGGAGAGAAGGGAGAAGGATAATTTCTCTAGTCTACCACACCAGGCATGTCACTTTTAAAAGGCAGCTTCTCAATGAGTAAGAGATATTGAAACCAGCAGGGAGGAAAGAAATATACTTCCAGTTTGGAAATAGAAAGGCAGTCAGTTAAGTGAAGAAGCATTTTCAGGGAATATGGCCCCAGAAGCTAAGGAAAAACCAGTTACAGGCTCAAGAGGAAGCTAGTACAGACAATTGCAATTGCGACCCTAATCTGAGATAAAGGACTTTCATGCCATATAGTTCCAAAGCTGTGAGTAGCTTTGTCATGGTATCCACAATATATGTATCTCACTAAAATTAGATTCTTGGGTAATGCCCACTTTCCCCATAAATATTTTCTGTATTTGTTAGAGTATGCCCTAGATGTCTAGGGAGGGCAAATATTTCGTAGTGACTACTACCAATATGTCACATTATAAAATGCCTTTGCTAATAGCTTGTTCCTATTGGCCATTTGTTTTGGAGAAGCAAACCATTAGGGGCTCATGGGATGGACACTCATGAAGTATATTAATCCATAGAATTTCCTCCTAAAATTTGAAGTAACAGCTACTTTCCAGGAAAACAGACTTCAAGATGGGAGAGCAATCTAGTAGAGGTGCTGTTCATATATTAAATATGAAGAAGAATACAACATTATAATAATAACAACAATGATGATGCTAATCATAAAAACAGAGCTTTTATTCCCAGGGAATTTTCACAAATTGCCATGCCCTAATGAAAAAATCAACAACTGGCATATTTTTCTTCATCAGTAAGCATGTGAAATCTCAACTTGTGAAGCACTTAGCTCAATCAATGAACTATGGAGCCCAATCAGCAGTGAATCAGAGAAAAACACACAATTAAACTTGCTCGGCAAAGTGTGTTCTTCATTAATAGAATAGTCTGAAATGTCGTGCAAATCAAGAAGCTTTTAAATTATGCAACTTTATAAGCAAGTTATGCACAGGAATTGACTTGAAAGACATGGAGTTAAATCATTGAACTTTGCAACACCGCCATCATCTTGTTCTTTCCTTTTTCTTCTTTCTACCTTTCTTGTTGCCATGAGGAAATGTATTTTGTTTACCTCTGCATATTTATCACAATTATTATTTTTTTAACTATATTGCCTCTCCTGTGTGGAATTAGGAGTGGAAGGGAGAGAAAATGAATTACACTTAATTAAGAAAAGAACTTTAAAATGAATGAAAAGAAATGTTTCAGTCAGATCCAAAGAAATACTGAACACCTTTGAACAATCAACCTCAATAATAAAGCCTTTACAAAGATAGATTTTTCTATCCCTGGGAACCTTCCTGAACAAAATAGAACACTATTAAAGTGGCCAAAACAAACAGAAAAACAGATACTTTTTGGTAGTGATAAGAATTTGCAGAAAGGAAGAGGAATGTCTATATTCCAAATATATAACTGGGAATTTACATAGAATTTTGCAACAAGAAGCAAGCTGTCCTTTAAAGAGGTTTTGTTTATTTTCCCTATTATTTTTATTACTTCTTTTATTTATTTTTTCCTTCTCAAGTCCTCCTTCCTTGTTCTTTCTCAATCAGTCAGAACTCAGATGCCATTTCTCACATAAAGCCTTTTCTGATCCTGTCAGGTAGCGTTCTTCCTATTGTGAAAATGCTTATTATGACATTTAGACAATGTGTATTTACTTATTTATATACATCATTTTTGCTCAATGTAACAAGTTCCTTGAGGTGAAAACATTTCTTTTTTATCTTTCTATTCTCAGTTCCTAGCTGCCTTGCATGAAGCCAGTCTTCAGATTTTCACCACCACTGTCTTGCTTTGGGAATTCTTTTCAACAATGCTGATCCCAAATCATCCACGCCCACCTCTCCTATGAAACTCTTATAAATCTCCAACAAAAAGTTGCCAATGAAAGGAGCATTCAATGGTGTTGGAGGCTGCTCTTAATTTTTTTGCTATCATTGGAGAACCAATGAAGCCAGCTGGCTGACCAATTATAACCTCTTTTTCTTCCCACAGCATGAGCCCTTCTAATCTGACTCATGTAACTTCTTGATAACCTCATTTACTCATTGTTTTCCTCAGAGTTCCTAATTGTTTTCATTGTGTAGCCTAATAATATCCACCAGTGGGTTTCTCCATTGTTTTCTGAGTGATATAAATTCTAGTTTCCTTAGAGGAGGTTATATTCTATATTTTGCTGCTGTATAGCATAATGATAAATTGTCAATATACAAAAGACGAATATCAGCTTTTATTGTGGAGTGTGATTTTTGGAGGGGGGGATTTTATTGTGATTGTGGAGTCAGTAATGGCCCGTTACAATTTCCTGATGTTATAGTCTTCATATTAAATTTCGGGCTGAATATTTTGTCCATCTGAACTATTGGACCCATTTTTGTATACTGAGGGACTAGTTTTGGGGTGTTCGTCCAAATACTGTTGGAAATCCAGGCAAGAGAAATTCTTTCTCTACATGATCTTCCCTGCAAATCAGTACAATATCGTCCCATGAACAGGGATATCAGTGTTACCTCATCGTGTACAGGAAACCCATCTTTATCATGGATTTTACTGTCAATATCCTCCAAAATGTATTGAGTACATTCAGTGTAGATAAATATGCCAGTAATACATTTCAATTTATGTTTATTATTAGAAGATAGATGAATAACTTTTTTTCTCTTACTTTACCTTCTAATGATTCTAGAATTATTTTGATGTATAAACTGGAGCAACATCCGGTAAAAGATTGCAAGGAGTTTTGTTCTATCAATCAAATGAATTTTTAAATCAACAACAAATAAAGTATAACACAGCCTTATATTTATTCTCTGTATCTTTCTGCCAATTCTAGCATTTATTTTCAATATCTTTCTATCTGATGCCTCATTCCCTTTTGTTTGCAAACAAGTCCTCAAGTCCCTTATCCTGAAATACTTACTTGATCCTTTCATCTCTGCTATTGCCTTATAAATGCTATCCTTTGTAGCCAACCTCCTCAAAAAGTCTAACTAAAATAGGTGCCTCTATTTTTTCTCTTCTCATTCTTTTCTTAACTCGTATATAATCTGGCTCCCAATCTTATCATTCAACCAGAACTGCTCCCTCACCAGATTTACCAATAATCTAATCTGATACTTGCCTCCCTAGTCTTAATTCAAGTTGTCTCTCAGACTGTAAGATCTTTGAAAACAGGTATTGTCTTTTGCCTCTTTTACATCCCCAGCAATTAGAACAAAGCCACACACACACACACACACACACACACACACACACACACACACACACACACACATATCCATCATTGTCAGGTCAAAATATATTCAATGAGCATAGTCTCCATTTGTATTTAAAAAGACTATTTAAAAATAAGAGGGGGGGGCTTCAAATAGAATTTAAAATAAATAATACTTATCTTAAAAGTAATTTGATTTTTTAATATGCTGACTTTAATGATGTCAAAGGAAATTCATATCGGTATGTCCAGTACTACCAAATAATGACTCTCTCATATTTTCTTGGCAAAGCTAACAACAGAAAAGATAGAAATTTGCTCAGTTGTACTCACGAATTTGATGTTATAAGGAGAACAGAAGAAATGTGGCCTAGTGGTAATGGAGGATTTGGAGTTAGAAGATATGGTCCACAGGCTCCCATATTAGGAACAAGACCAAAGAAATCACATGAACCTCTTTTAATCTCCTGATCTTGGCCTATAAAAAAAATGAAGGGGTTGGGTTAGATATTGTCTTGCATTTTTTCTAATTCTAGGTTTGTTACAACATAAATGTTAGAAAATTAATATTTTAAAAAATATATAAACCAATGAAATGAAAGCAGCATAAGCAGGAGAAAAATCATGCAATAATATAGCAATGACAAGCCAAGAAACTTTCATAATTTTCAGAATGATGATCAATTGAATGACGTTTCCATGATACCAGAGAAATAAAGATGGTGTTGTGATCTATCTTCTGACAAAAAGACAAAAAGGGTTCAGAATGTGACATACATACTTACACACATACACACACACACACACAAACACACATATACATAAAACATGTATTTATACAGAATATTTAATTTTATGGTTTATATGTCTTATTTTTATAATTGTGCATATGCTTCACATTATATTCTCACATATTATGACTATTTGCATAGTCATAATATGTTATAATATACATATAACACATAATATAATGTTATATAATATGTTATAATATATAACATTTATATATATATAACACTTGTTATATATATGTTATAATATATAACACACATATATAACACTTATATAACATAGTCATAATATGTTATAATATATATATAACACTTGCCTTGACCCTACATTATTGATAGAAAAAAATCTTTTTATTATCTTTTTTTCTCAATGGAGTGAGAATGGTAAGAAATGTATTTCTGTTCCTTTAAAAGTAGATTTAAAAACTAGAGAGGTTTGGGGAGGGGTGCACATGAGGTGTATTGCATGCAAATTCTGATGAGATTGGTTATATTGTTCATTTTTTCTTAATTGTTTTTTTCTTTTTACAATAAAGCTCTCATAATGTGGAGTAATTGGGAAATGTTTGTAATAGGAAAAACAAGATTCACATATAAGTATAAATTGGAAAATAAAAGAGAGGTCATATGTGAAACCAGAGCAGATTATTTAGAAAATAAAATTAGAAAGATGCCATTTAAATTTTGTGTAAACTTCAAGCCAAGAGTACTGTACTACCACATGGTCTCTGAACAATAAAAAGTGAGCATTTCCATAATTAAGCTTCTCAGTTCAATTTGCCAAGTAAATGTTTGAGCATTATTGAGCTTTGCAGTAGCAAAATCTTAACATTTCAACTCTTCATAGAAAGGTGATCTATTTGGATTAGTAGCATTGGAAGTGAAATTTTAGGAAATAACGAAATGTGTATTTTATTCAATGAAGTGCTCCCCATCTGCTGACTGCTGGAATAATATTGGACTATGGAAAAAACACATCCTATACTATCTTCTAAAATGTCGACCAGAAACTGAAACTATGCAGTTCAGACGATTAAATGAAATGAGTATCACAGGATAAAAAGTATGGAGAGTCATCAACAAATACCAAAGAACTCAACTAGTAAAATTTGCCTAAGTGTAAGCAGAAAAATGGAGTGCAGAGTTGAAACACATGCCTTTAATCTAAGCAGGAAGACTTAACAATTTCCAATGAGAAACCTGATGAAATCTGATCTGTATGTATTGCTGTTATTATTTTAAAATTTAATCAAACTCTTTAAAAAACATCTACATCCCCAGACAGCTTATTTCTCATTTTCTTCTAGTTTTTTTTTTTTTTTCCAAAGCTGGCTTCAGGTGCAATTCATAAGAGCATGACATCCTCTTGGACTTATAAAACAGACAAAATATAAACAAAAAGATAAATGAAAAAATATATGGATAGGGGCAGCTGGGTAGCTCAGTGGAGTGAGAGTCAGGCCTAGAGACAGGAGGTCCTAGGTTCAAATCCAGCCTCAGCCACTTCCCAGCTGTGTGACCCTGGGCAAGTCATTTGACCCCCATTGCCCACCCTTACCAATCTTCCACCTATGAGACAATACACCAAAGTACAAGGGTTAAAAAAATATATGGATAAATCAATATATATATAAATGAATACATATTATATACCAGTGATGGGCAAACTTTTTAAAGAGGGGGCCAAAGGAAAGGAAATGCTCATCTGTCAGTCTGTTTCTAAGGCAACTCTTTCAAAGTTTCATTGTATTGTATCCTACTCATTGTATTCTTCAGATTAGGAATAATGTCTTGCAGCTGGATAGAGCATTTTAGGGGGCTGCATCTGGCCCATGGGACATAGTTTGCCTATCACTGTTATATACTCATGCACATACACATCTATTTAATATAATTATATATCATTGACTACATATACATACTATATGTGTATATATGTATATTACACATATCTTATGTGTATGTATACACATATATACCATCTGTCATTGTTGGAATTATGTGTTTATATATAAATATAATACATATATGTAGTATACACATGCATATATACACATATATCATTTATTATGACTGCAGTGATACATTTATATATTTCTTTACCAGAGCAAGAAGATCACATCATCTTCATTACTCTTAAGTTCCCACTGAGGGGGCCATGAGATCTCTTTCTAATGAGATCAAGTAAAGTCTACAACCCATTCCTTTGTTGTAGCTCTTAGAGAGTAGTATGTCAATTCAAATGAACCAATTAAGACCAATTAGCTCAAAGGATTTTTGAATGGAGGAAATGCAGGGTTCTCTGAGACAAACACCCTGATATTGCTAATGAGGAAATTCTGTATCTGAACATTGGTTTTGTGACTTCAAATATGGCATTCTTTGTAGTGCATATCAATCATCTCATCTGATCCTCCAAATAACTCCATAATAGAGTTCCTAAATATTTTTGTTAACCACAAGTGACAGAGGAGGAAACTAATGCTCAGAGAGATAGAGAATGATAGAGAGATTAAGAGAAAAATCTGTGACAGTGATTTACCAGAGTCACATAGCTAAAAAGTAAAAACTCAGATATTTCTGGACCAAAAAATTTGAGAATATTATATCATACTATTTCAAAGGAAGAGAGTAGTTAAGACACATTTTAAAACATATATATATATAATAGGCCATACATTGGGTGTATGAGAAAGCTATAATGAAATAGACTTCAGACATAACATCTGGATTGATTAAAGGAGATCTCTTAAAGGGAGTTACACTAAACCTGGGATGGGATGGTGTTATAAACTTGCTAGATATAAAGGAAGTAACATTATGGCATAAAATGGTATAATAATACCATAGTTTCACTTAAAATTATTATATAAATATAAAAATCAGGATGTCATTGAGTCAGCATTGTTAAGTACTTACAATATACCAAAAGGTGAAAGGCCAAGTACAGATGTTGCAAAGAGAAAAAAATAAAAACAAAATCCCCGAGGTCTAGCAGCTCATATCCTAATGAGATAAACAATGTATAAATAACGGTACATTGAAGATACATTCTAGGAGAAATGTAAAGCAATCTACCAGGAATGGAGTTAAATGGAGATTGTGTAAGAGTTAAATTTAGGTTTTATACTAAATATGAGAGTTATAAAGTAATATTGTGGTCACCACTTTTTTTAATTTTATAGCTTAAGTCAAAATGGCTTTTAGCAGCTTTATTTACAAAGAGGTAGAAAGAGTGACAGTGGAAAAATGTAGACTAAGAGACAAATTCTATTAAGTCTACCAGCCCTTCTCTGGTGAAGTCAGGCTCAGCCCTGGCAGGGGCTTCCCCAAGTCCCTTTCCTGTAATCCTTAGCCAGAGGTCTTGGTAGTGTCTTCAGCAAGAGTTCCTTCCATCAACACAGCCTTCTCCAAAGCCAAGGCAGGGATCTCAGTCACTCACTCCAAACACTAGGAAAGAATCTCCGGAACCAATCTCTCCAAATGCCAGGAAGGAAAGAATGCTACACCATACTGATCTCTTCTTTTATGCTTCTTTTTCCATGTCACTTCCTGTCACTTGCTGTCACTCCCCTTTCTTCACAAAAACCAATGGCAGTCTTTCAATTTGCCTACCACTGTCCAAAGGGGGGGGAGTGGCCTTTGGAGGTGTGTGATTACTCTAGTAAGTGATTGAATTCTCATACTTAATGGTAAGTAGGGGTACTTTAAGTTCTTGATTTGAATAATGAAAAATAGGCAAGGGGAGAGTTAATCCTATCTTCACAGATGAGAGGAATGAAAAACGTATTATAGAAAATCCTATTTGAGATGACACATCAAATAAAGAAAATAGAAGATTCCAGGCACAGGGGACAACCACCTTTATAGTGTAGAATAGAGAGATGAAGGATCATGTTCAAGTAAGAATAAGGAGTCTAATTTTGCTGTATCATTAAGTGTGTGGAAAGGAGTATAGGGTAAAAATATAGGAAAGGTATAAAGGGGTCAAGTTATGAAGGGTTTTAAAATCCAAACAAATGATTTTACATTTGATCCTGGAGGCAGGAGAAATTGAAGTTTCTTTGAGTAATGAGTGTGACATGACTCAATCAGTACTTTACAAAGAAAACTTCAGTAGTTGAGTAGAAACTGGACTGAAGTGGAGAGAGAAATGAATCAGGGAGATGAGTTAGATATTATCACATTATTTCAGATGTGAGTTGGTAAGTACCTGCATCAGGGTAGCAGAAAAGCAAGTAGAGAAAAGTAGATACGTGTAAGAAATACTGTGAAGGTAGATATGGCCAGATGTGGCAAAATATTGAATATATGGGGTCAGAGGGGCAGATAGGTGGCACAGTGGATAGCATACTGGGTTTGAAGTCAGGAAAATGAATCTTTGTGATTTCATATCTAATCTCCAAAACCACCTAAGCGACCTGGGAATTACATAACTCTGTTTACCTCAGTTTTCTCATCTGTGAAGTCAACTGGAGTAGGAAATGGCAAACCATTTTTGTATCTTTGCCAAGAGAATCTCAAATAGGGTAACAAAGAGTTGTACACATCTGAAATGACTGAACAACACCATTAGCCTTCAAGGATGTATACTGTGGTTTTGAATCTGGGTGACCACGGGTATAGTGGAACCCTTTAAAATAATAGGGAAATCTGAAAGAGGGAATATTTAGAGGAAAGATTCTATTTTGGATATTTTTGTTTAAGATGCATCCAAGACTTCCATTTTGAGATATCCAAGAGGAAGGTAATAATTACAGACTGAGCTTAAAAAAGTGCTTAAGGTTGCATAAATTTTCAGACAGTCAGTGTTGATTTGAGTTTTGCTAGACTAAAGCTTTGCTACCAAAGAAAATAATTTCTTTTTGAATGTTTTCTTTTTTACGTGTTTTGTTTTAATTATTTGATGGACTGTAAGTTAGTTTGAAATAATGAGTTTTTGAGAGGAAAAATTATATATCAAAAATGTTAAATACATATAGAAGAAAGAAAGAAAAATTGGGGAGAGAAAAATATGTAGGGTAATTTTGTTAATATTTTCTAAAACTTAACATCTCTTTTTAATGACTAAAGAGTAAGTTAATAGCAGTTTGCAGTTACATATATAATATTTTTTTCTTCTTCTTTGTACAGGGAATATTCATAGTTGTTTTTGACTAAGTTCCTAATGAAATAAAAGAAAATTATATCTTCCATATCTGCTATAAAAAAGAAGAAGCCTAGAACTAGATAAAATGGAGAACTCATAGTCTTAAATAAATTTTTGTCTTTTCCTTCCCAGGGTTGGCGTGAGGAACTGATTAAAAAATTGCAAAACTCTATATTAATGTTAGTTGATTGGATAATGAGATCAACCATGTAGGGCTGAAGGGCCCTTAAATGTTAATTTAAAGGTGAAGAAGCTAAGGTTTAAGCAGAAAAGTGACTTATCCATGTTATATGTTAGATGCAGGATTTAAACCCAAGGCTTCTAATGTAAAGGTGATGTTCTTTCCACAGTGTTCATTGCCTAGCTAACAGAATTTGGAAAGGAATATGGGTCATAAGCCAAAAACGGGTGGCCAGTGGGGAGAAAACAAAAATAAACAAACAAACAAACAAACAAATTGTGGCCTCAGTCAGTAGGAGAGGATTTAATAGACAGATTAACTAAATGTAACAAATATCTCTGGAGGGAAGATGGGAAGGAAAGGAAGAAGAAAGATATTTGGCAGGGAAATAAATAGAAAGGAGACAAAGAGACTGAGGGGAAGACACACAGAGAGGACAACAAGGTATTTCATGGTCCCCCAAATGGAAATGGATAATAGTGACTCACTGGCTTTCTAGGTTTTTACACTGTTAGCTATGGAAAAGTGACTCTGCTAGACAGACCCTAACAAGAGATCCTGGTGCCTTCAGAAGCTTTCTCTCTCTCTTATTTTTTTTTAACTCTTCAATATTTCTATAATGATGTAGATACCTTTCAGTCTCTGCATAAAAAATGAACTGACATGCCCTTTTTGAGGTACTAATACTAGGATCACTGATGGTTCAACCCTTAACCTTATTCTACTGTCACTTTTTAGCCTTTTGCATATAACTTAGCAAGATTTAGTTTCTTTTTTTAGAGAAACTCTAGATTGGATGGGTAATTTGCTAGTTTTTTTTCCCTTTGATTTATGGAAATTTTACTTCACTAGGCACTATTTTCCATGTTTGCTAATGTGTTTCTCAAGGCCTTGCATTTGGCCAAAACCTATCACAGCACCAACATTTCTAGGGCTCTCTCAAAAAAGGAAAAGTCAACCATTCTGGAGGACAATTTGGAACTATGCCCAAAGGGCTTTAAAAGACTGCCTGCCTTTTGATCCAGCCATACCATTGTTGGGTTTGTACCCCAAAGAGATAATAAGGAAAAAGACTTGTACAAAAATATTTATAGCTGGGCTTATTGTGGTGGCAAAAACTGGAAAATGGGGAGGTGTCCCTCGATTGGGGAATGACTGAACAAATTGTGGTATCTGTTGGTGATGAAATACTATTGTGCTCAAATGAATGATGAATTAGATGAATTCCATGTGAACTGGATAGACCTCCAGGAATTGATGCAGAGTGAAAGGAGAAGAACCAGGAGAACATTGTACACAGAGATGAATACACTGTGGTAAAATCAAATGTAATGGACTTCTGTACTAGCAGCAATGCAATGATCCAGGACAATCCAGAGGAATTTATGAGAAAGATGCTATCTACATCCAGAGAAAGATCTGTGGAAATAGAAACACAGAAGAAAAACATGTGATCAATCACTGTTTTAATATGGATGTGATTAGGGTTTTGATGTTTAAAGATCACTGTACTGAAAATATGAATAACATGGAAATAGGTTTTGAACAATGATGCATGTATAACCCAATGGAATTGCTAGTCAGCTCCAGGAGCTGGGAGGGAAGGGGGAGATTCATGAATAATGTAACCATGGAAAAATATTCTAAATTAAAAAAATAATAAGACAGAAGGTAAAAGTTTGTAAAAAAAAGGCAATGTAAGAGTTTTCACATTGCTACTTTCTTTAGGAGTCTAGTTTTACCTTTCTGAGCATAAACCAACGAATGTTTCATGTGCATTAGACTATTTAATTTTAATTTAATTACATTTGTACCCATAAATGACTATCTTACATGTATTATCTTATCTGAGCAGAATAAGCTCCTTGAGTTTAAAATTTTTAGTTAAGCTCTTGGAGGATTTCTACCTTCCTTTTGTATTGATATCTTCAGCACAGAGAACTATGCATCTCACAAAGGGAGTATTGGTCTTTTAAAAAATAAATTCACTTCATTAATTCATTTTTTCATTCAATTATACTTGAAAGTACATAAGATGATATATATCCACCTCCCCTCTAGAGTTAACCCTTTTGCCTGAGATATGCAAAGCCTCTACAAGAACTGTCATCCCAACTTACTTTCTCCAGAAGGTATGTCTTCCTTAACACTAACTCTTTTCCTTCATTGTAGATATCCCTTGCCAGCAAAGGCCAGTAGTTATTTTCTTATAATTCATTAAGTTTTTTTCTCAATATTAAATCATAGAGATACTGCTCTATAACCAGAGACTTATCTGAGTGGCCTAGGGTGGTCATCGGATGTAAAGAATGAAACAGATTGGAAGCACGACTTGTTAGCTCATAATGCTCTGAGGTATATTGGAGTCAACAATTTGTTATAAAGGAAATTAAAGATTCCCTTCCCCTAAAAGCCCAAGAAAGTTTCCCACAGTTACAGAGAGTAGTATTTTTACTATAGTCAAAACAAAAGTCTTAGAAGCCTCCAGGTGTAGATAAAAAACCTATGCTAAACTATCAACTACATGTGTTATCTTTAAGAGGAGCCTGGGACATCTCCTTAGGTTGGAAAGCCCCTGAAGTTCTCAGCCTTGATGGTATTAAACAATTTTTTTGAGCCTCATTATTTTACTTTAATTCTGGGCAAAATGCCCTGCCAAGGATTCGACCTTGGCTGTACTAGGCAGCTTTATTCTCCGTCAAAGGGGAACAGTGTTAGCCCCACTCCTGCTGGATTCCTGAGAGCTCAAAGCTTTTTACTATAATGCATTTTAAAGGAAGGTGAGAATTATGAAAGGAATCAAAAGAGGAATCTCAGATTTTTATCTTAGATAGGTCACTCAGTTTCTCGAACCTGATAGGGAGAAAAGCCTATACACGGCTCTGCTGGTCTGTATTGATCTTTTGATGGGGTCCAGATAAAAATATCTACTTGAGATTCTAATTTCTCTTAATAGCTCCCAACATACCCCCCTTCTCTTCAAAATAAAATGATTTATTACACAGGAAAACTTTGAATAATGAAAGGTTATAAATTGGTTGTAATCATCAGTTATAGTTGGATCTGATATGAATTACAGATCAAATTGTTTGCTTATAGCTCTTTACATTAAATGAAAGTTATGTTACATCTTCCATATGTATCATCTCCATTTTCTTGACTGTTGGACCCTATGAACACTAAGGATCTACTGCTTCGGGCTTATGTTTGCCATAGAATCAAAGAGCTGAAAAGGATCTTAAAAGGCATATAATCTGACTCTTTCGTTTTATAGACAATGAGACAAAGCATGTCACAATGATGTCAACTGTCATGTTCAAAGTTAGACAGCTAAGATGTAACAATTATTAAGATGGACATCAGTTAAGTGAGCTGAGGGTATTTAACCTGAACAACAGAAAACTCAGTAAGATTCTGCACCTTTCCTTTAACTATTTAAGATGGAAGAGGAATTTACTTTTTTCTCCACTCCAGTTTTCCTTGGAGATCATACTAGGAACAATGATTGAAAGTTTCAGAAAGGCAATTGTGAGCCTTCTTGGAAATATATATATCTTAAAAATTGGAGTTTTCCAGAAGGAAAGTGGATTGTTTTTGGAGATTTCAAGATTCCTCTTATGAAAGGGCTTTAGACCAAGATGCATGATCACTGATGGGATACACTACAATTGGTATTCTTTTTTAGGTATGTAAAGGACAAAATTATTGCTGAGGATTATTTATATCCTAAAACCAATCAAGAAACACTTAAGTATTTAAATTAAGATGTAGAACTAGAAACATAGTCTTCTAATTTGATACCCTGTTGTTTCCCACTCTGAAATAAATTATTTCTTTAGGGAAGGACAGTTATGGGATTTCAATAAATATGTAGTCATTAGATGATATGATCATAGATTTAGAAGTAGAAAATAGCAAACAACACATGATATTTTGTCTCCTTTTTCAGATGATGAAATTGGGGATCTTGGAAGTTGCAGCTTTGATGGAATCACACAGACGTGAAATTTTAGACACAGAATTCTGACCCAGTAATTCCTGACTGTGTGAATTAAATATCTGGTGGCCGTCCAACCCAGTACAATACCTAAAGGACTCACCATGGCAGTCAGGGTCATACGACAGTTTAACATCATAAGGCCAGGGAGGCCAGATGGCATTCATAGGAAAGCCATTGGTCAGTGGAAGGATCTGGGGGAAGGAGCTTAGATTTGGAAAGCCAGCACAGGAAGCTCAGTTGCCCTCTTTGCTTCCATTGTTATCTCTGGCCTGACTCTTTCTCTGAGCTATCATGGAAGCTTTTTTTCTGTCTTGCAATCGCTAGTAGGCATGGTTTGATGGCCTGGAATCTGGAACCAGATCTCCTGGAAACTTTCTTTCTTTTGTTCTCTTTACAAATAAATATGCATACATTTAATAGAAAGCCTCCTTAATTAATTTTTACTTATAATATGACTTTGAGTAAAACATTTTATCCACTCTGGCAAACTTTTTATTGTTGTTTAGTTCTTTCAGTCATCTCTGATTCTTTGCAAACTTGTTTGGAGTATTTTTGGCAAAGATACTGAAGTGGTTTGGTAGTTCCTTCTCCAACTCATCTTACAGATGTGGAAATTGAGGCAAAAATGATTAAGTGACTTTCCCTGAGTCATATAGCTAGTAAGTTTCTGTGGGCAAATTTGAACTCAGGCCTTCCTGACTATAAGCATAGTTTTTTAACTTCTATACCACTTGGCTGCCCACCACACCTAACAATGATCATAACTTTCAAAGAAATACAAATTACAAATACCCAAAACTATAGTAATTTTAAAAACTTACAAATACCAATAGTTTTATTTGCCTTTGTTAATGGAATAAAAAAAGGAAACCAAAATTAGGAAACCCAATTCCCAAGATAACTCAAGCTCTGCCAAGTAAGTCTTCATTCACAAAAAAGAAAATTCAAATATTAAGTAAAAAACTGAATTATATCTCTGAATAGGCTAGCTATGAATCAGCTCAGATATGGATGGAGTTTGTCTTCAGTAAACTCAGATCTATGTTTCTGGATCCCTTTACCACTTCAAATCATGCAGAAATGAATGTATTCTTTCTTCAAATATTTGTTAATATTTCAATTACTTCATTACTTCATTGTATCATTCATTCTGACATAGTAATTATTGTATTCTTTCCTGAAAGTCATCCCAAAGCCTTCCTATACTTGTTGTCTATTCAAGCATCATTAACTAATGTCATTGTTTATTAGTTTGTTTCTTTGTTTTTGTTTTTCCAAAAAAGTCCACTTTCTCCCTCCTCTTTTCAGGGTCTCTCCTTTTTGTTTATCACATTTTTTCCCATTTTTTTATCATACCCTTTACTTGGTATTTGGGTAGAAATGAACTAACAGGGTGATATAAAGTATAACTATCAATGCTAAAAAAATGACTTTCCCAGAAGCAATGAAGAACAAGGAGAAACTAATTCATTGTGTTTTATCTTTACACATCTTTCAAGAGATAATTATGTCTTTATTTGAGTGATAACTTATACCTTTATTAAAACCTTCAGGAATAGAAAAATGTGCTGTCATTTCAGAAGTGAATGATTTTTCCAAGAGTTAAATTTCAAAGAAGAAAACTTGACTTTGCAAGCCTTTTTGTTCTCATGTTCAAGGTGAATGGCCTTACTCCAGCAATTAGCCTTGAGAGTAAGACATACAGAAGCAAAGCTAATGTAATAATCTTATTGATTCTTGGTTGTTTATCTTGGCTCTGTTTGGGATATATCTGAAATTTTGTGTGGATGAGAAAATATTCTTTAAGTCACAGAAGACTCTTATGTCTGGCTCTGTGTCTTTTCATGGGATTGTCCCAGTCCTTGGAACGTTCCAATATTCCTCTAAGTCTTAGAGGTCTCTTCCCCAGAGCAATAACTTCCCTCTGAGATTACATACAATTCATCATAAATATGTGTATATATTTGTGCATGTGTATGTATGTACACCTATGAATGGACAAATGTATATGTATCTGTATATAACATGTATGAAATGTGCATAATGTATATTACAATATATGCCTAAATATTGTCTCCTTTCCTAAAGTGTGAGCTCTTTGAAATCAGGGATTATAATTTTTGCATTTCTGTATATCTCTACTGCTTATCAACATGCATCCTATATGGTAAGTGCTTAATAAATAAGGGTTTGCTAACACTAATAAGCTCAACAAGAGCCACAGGGAGGAGAACAGGGTGGGACAGCATCACAAGTTGTCTCATTCTGAAGATCAGTTGAAGGAATTAAGGATATTTTACATAGAGATGAGAGGATTCCTATTGGAAATGCTTTCACATTCAAGTATAGGATGGACTCTGAGCTAGTAATAAGATTAGCCCTTTTTTTAATGTATCCTCAGATTGCAGATGTTGGAGCAATAGATGGAAGTTTAAAAAAAAAAGACAAATAGAATGGAAACAAGGGAAAATTCCCAGGAAATCAAGGCTTTCTCTAAATTAAATAGGTTGCCCAAGTACACAATATTTTCCCACTCCTCTCGGATGTAACGGTCAGTTTTTTTTTTTTATCAGGCTTAGTTAACTGTTCTCAGGGTGCTTGTTATCCTCGAATGTCCTTATCATTAGTTCATTAAACACTGATGCCACCATGTCATTGATTTAGAACTGGAAAGGATTTCAAGGGCCAATTAGTCAAATCTCCTTAACTTAGGGATGATAATTCTTAGTTCCAGAAAGGTTTGGTTGTATCTCTCAAGACACACAAGTAATAAATGACAAGCTTGGGGGCACCTGGGTAGCACAGTGGAGTGAGAACCAGGCCTAGAGACAGGAGGTCCTAGGTTCAAATCTGGCCTTAGACACTTCCAGGCCCTGTGACCCTGGGGCAAGCCACTTGACGCCCATTGCCCACCCTTACCACTCTTTTGCCTTGGAAAAGGCAGAAGGTAAGGGTTCTAAATAAACAAACAAACAAACAAATAAATAAATGACAAGCTTGGTATTTGAACTCAGGACCTCTGAACCCCAAAACCATAATTCTTCCGTGTTTTAGGTTGTATCCAGCTCTGTGGTTCCCCTACCAACAAAAATCTTTGTTGCTCTCTGGGTCTTTGTCTCTGTCTTTCTTTAGTTATTTTCATGTGGCTCTAAAGATAGTCATTATTTGGTAAAGAATAAACTATGGTCTATAAAAGGAGGGGAATAAAGTTTAATTTTTAAAAAATCATCCCAAACCTAGTAATCTGGCAATGTAATTGTCAGGGAATCACCCAGAGTTCAGACAAAAAAGAAAGTGAACCTCTCAACAGAAAAAGGAATAATGAGAAAATCTGTTCATATCATTTTACCAAAACATTGTCTGTGGCTTCCCACTGTCTACTAAAATTAAAATATCTTTGCTTGGAAATCAGGATGATGATAGACTATGGAGTAAATGTTATAGAATTTAAGGCCTTGGAGCAAAATCCTCAAAGTAAAATCATAGGAATAATAATTTAATTATCCAAAGCCATAATATTCCCAACATTTGAATAGAGATTATATTTTGCAAGATATATTTCATGGGGTTTAAGGAATATGCTTTGTAATCTTTAAAGCACCAGGAAATGGGGAAGTTTCCTTATGACTTTTGTCTCATAAACAAACAAAAACAATGTTTTTCTCCATGTACTCCATAAAACATTTTTATTGTATTTCTCTAATGTACATTATGCTCATCATTATGTGTCCTTCTTATTGATAAGTTTAATACCTCTACTAAACTGTAAATACCATAAAGTCAGGAATAACACTAGCTCATTTATCTAAAATTATCTTACAATTAGCCAAGTTAAGAACTATGCTCAGAGTACATTATTAATAAATTGTTGATGAATGAATGATTGAATCAATCACTCAATTAAGCCAGGGGGAATTTAAAACCAAGTCAAGATTGAAAAGAGTTTAAAGAATGGATGAATGAAAGTAAATAAGGAAAGCTTAAGCTAAGTGAGGAGAGACAGGCTTTTAATAAATTAATAAATGGATGAATGAATGAATAATTCAAAATAAGAAAAGGAAAATTCAAGGTATGTCAGGATAGATTGGACAAAACTAGGAAGATAAGGCTGAAGTTAGTGTACAAAGATGAATGGGGTCTTGGTGGGAAGAGGGAGGCAGAATGATTGGTAACCAAGGAAACCAAAAGGAGAAGAACTCAGAGCTATCACAAATTGACCGAGAGTGATGGAGATGGCAATATGAGCTTCAACCCATTCTTTTCTTTTTTTAAGCAGAAAACACCTGTCAACCCCATTATCTTTTATATCTTCAAGGGGTAAGAAAGGAATGTGAAACCAGACTTCTTAAACTGCCCAAGAGATATAAAATTGTAGTCCAAACAGCTACTGTCTTCATAGGATCATAGATCAAGGACTGAAAGGGACTAGCTTCCAATTCCTATAAGTGTTGATGAGACTGAGTATAACATTCCTCCTCAGAAGGCTTGAACTGAATGGTTTAAAAGTCTATAAAAAAAACAAAAAGATATATTTCTTGCTAATGAAAGCAAAATAATAAAAAGGAAAGTCACTGGAAATTAGGACTTAAGGGTGGGATTTCTTTCCAAAAAGCACTGAAAGGATTTCTTGACTGGGAGAAGAGAATAAACTGAAAGAATGAATAGTAACGACTTTCATATCTACTCACTTACAGAGCAGCTAGGTTGGTGAGCAGCAGTGGTGGTATGGTAGTACCTCTTCAAAATCTTCCTCTTTCCATGAGTCTGGAAAACTGAAAGCTAAAGGAAAGAGTGGATGGGTGCGTTTTTGTTGTTTCTGTTTATTGAGGGAATTAGTTCAGGGGACCTCAGTACTGAAAGGAGGTAAAAAGGGAGATAATTATGATCCTCATCTCATTACTTCACCATCTTACTTCAGCTAAGTGACTGACACTCATTTCTAAGAATATTCTTTTAAAGACAACTAGTAGATTTTTTATTTTTGTTATAAATACATATCATTGATTCTATTCTTTGAACTTCCTTCTCCCTCTTTCTTTAGGGAAAGAACCTGGAGCATCTCTTGAAGTCCTATAGTTGAGATTAACATTTACTAGAGGAGGGCTGGAGTCTTATCGCTCTGACAATTGTTAGAGTTTTTATTTTTTGAATGAGTCACAATCATCAATCATTCAAACATTTCACAACATCTATCCCATGATCATATTTGTGATGGATTTGGAGATTTAAATCTTCCTCATTTGACCATTAACATAATGGTTGCACTAGAATCATATATTTCCTTTTCTTTTTTCTCTGTTTTGTAGATCTTTATCCTTAGTTTACCTTTCTAGGTAATTAAAAAAAGTTCAGGTATTTCAAAATATGTTTGGATGGTGGATGATAGCTAAACTCTATTATTTTTAATAACATTCACATGCACGAAAGAAAAGATTCATTCTATTTAATCTGAGAGGGCAGAACCAGGTGCAATGGGCATACAAAACACAACAATCTTCAAAAAATTAAACTATGAAAAAGTTGAATAAGTTATCCCAGTAGTGAGGTCTCTCATCTTTGAAGGTCTTAGAAAAAAAAGAATGAATTGGGACCATTTCCAAGATGTTTTCCTGAAACTGTTCTTATAGTCATATATGGACTAGATAAGATGGTCCGGGGTTCTCTTTTGACCCATAAATATCACAATTCTAGTATCTCAGTCCTTGGCCAGGAATGATGGTTTATATGACAGGACATGAAAGAATAAGAGAGCTGCTTCTTTTCTGATATTTAACTCTGATGATTTTTCTCTTGATAGATGATTTCCAAATGGATGGCACCAGGCAGTTTTAAGAAACCAACAAAAATGTATTAATGTGTTTGTCTGTATCACATGTTTCTCTGAAGCCTTGGAAACCACTTTGGCATTTATCTTGCTTACAAATATTAACATTCATTTCTTTTGCCTGTTTGTTTACTCCAAAGATATGCTGACATTTCCATGACACAAGTGCAGTGTCATTGGCAATAGATAGGGTGACAGTTCAGACAGGCGCCTGTGAGTTCTGGTAAGTAACAATCCATTTACATTGCATAAAATAGGCAGGGTCTGGGGAAAAGTGTTATATTCATAAGGCCTGATGCTCATTTTGTAGCCATAGTAAGGGGGAGGGGGCTGGTGCTATCAGAAGGAAGGGTGAGGGATTGGGAGGACTTTTTTGTTCTCTGTAGTAAATGTGATGTCAGATGGAGAAGGCTCTATTAGCTGGGGCCACTGATTCACATTTTGATGAGGGTTTAAAATGTAAATGAAAGGAGAACGCCAAGGATGAAGCATCTTTAAACTTGCAACAAATCATTTTATATTGCTTGAGTCCTGGGCTTCCATCCAAGCACACTCCTGCCTTAATGCAGACTGAATTCAGGGGGCTTAAGAATAGCCAAGATCCCATGGTGATTGGCAGTCAGTTTAGAGACAGCTGCCAAAGCCAAATTGATTTTTTTTTCTCTTCTCTTTTGAAGGACTCCAGATAATTTAAGCAGGGCTCAAAATTAAAACACAAGTCTGTGACTTTTTTGATGATGTAAAAACATCCCTGGGAACAAGGTGATGTTTTACAAGGAAAAACAGAGAGAATCTGTTGGCAGACTGATCCTGGCAAGATCATGGTGCTGGAACAGGTTCATTGGCAGATTCTGCTTAATAGCAGCCTATGTGATCTTCATCAGGTCATCACACTTTTAAAGGATAACCTTTAATAGCTTACATCTAGTGAATTATTTCTCAAGGTTCTCCTTTTGTAAGAGTACCCACCCACCTCTGGAATTCAGAATAGAGACTTATTTATCATGGAATTTTATCAGGTAGAGAAAGTGGGGGATTGCAATTCAACACTTACCTCACCAATTTAAGAGTACTTAATCTGAAGCAAGGAAATTGGAATCCCTGCCAAAGTTCAGATCCTAGCATAGTATTTTACTAGCTGTGTGACTTATTCAAATCATGTTAATTTTCTGGTCCTCACCTTTGAAATGTGGGGCTAGAAAAAATATTCTCAGAGATGCCCTTCTGTTCCAGATGTTACCTCATTTCTTTATATTGCAGATCACTTAAAGGTAAAGATAGGAGGGCCAATAGAACAAAAGTGCCTTGAGGGTGGGAATTTTTTGCATTTTTGTCTTTCCAACTCCAGCCTCCTCAAAAATTTCTTGCTAATTCTGGTTCACTGAGGGTGAAGAAATTTTTGTACTTGGAAAAAAAAAGTACAAGAATGAAGTTCTTGAAGAGAAATTCATGAATATGAGAGTGTGAAAGATTTACATTCAAATCTGGCTTTTGACATATAATGGATGTTGATTATGAGTAGTCACTTTCTCTTTCATTGTCCTGTTGTTGTTCAATTATTTCTGTTGAGTCCAACTCTTCAGGATCACATTTGGAATTTTCTTGGCAAAAACACTGAAATGGTTGGCTATACCAATCTCCAGAATATTTTACATGAGGGAACTAAGACAAGTAGGACTTCACGACTTGCCCAATATCACACTGCTAGTAGGTATCTGTGGCTACATTTTAACTTAAGTCTTCATGACTCTAGACCTGAAGCTCCATCCACTCTGCTACCTAGCTTGCCATCTCATTGTCCTGACTCCTTAAGAATATAAACTGCCCACAATTTGCTTATCTACCAACAAAGGAAAGAACTTCCACAATCCAGTTACTCGTAACAATAAAATCCAATATCCAGCTCATATCTGCAAATCATGAATGAATTACTCCCTTATCTTTTGAGTTGGACTTGAATATAGATCATTTCTTCTAGCATTCTCTTTCTGTTTCCCAAATTATCCATTTAGGTGTTAGTCATATTCTTCTAGAAGAAATGGAGAAAGAGAAGTGATTAATATTTTTTTGTTTGAGCCAGAGTAGAGGAATGGAACTTTAGCTTTCTGTATTCCCATTAAATTTGAAGACATTTATAAAGACAGGAGATAAAGAAATGGTCATAAGATCAATGTCAGGGTAAGGTTTTAATTGGTCACTCTTATCAATGCAGTCAGTCTTAAGACATCTTTCACATTCAAATTTTTCTCTCCATGCACATAATCATTACTCTGAGTCAGGCCCTCATTTTTTGCTTGAACTGTTGAAACAGCCTCCTAATTGTTCTCCCTGCCTCTAGTTTCTCTCCTTTATAAATCAGTCATCCATGTGGCTGACAAGGAGACTTTCCAAAAGAATATGCTTGATCATATTGCTTTCTTGCTCATTAAACTCCAACAGTTTCTAATTACTACCAGGCTCAAAAATAAATTTCACTGTTTGACATTTAAAACCCTTCAATACTTGGACCCAATCTCCTTTTCTACTCTTCTTACATTTTAATATGCTGCTGGACACTACATAGTAGTTGAATTGGCCTTCTAAATATTCTTTAACCACAATGCTCTATCTCAACTCCATGTTTTTCTTTAATAGTCCTCCAAGCCTAAAATTCATTTTCTCTTCACCTTTGCCTCTTGGAATCTCAAGAAAGAACTATTGTTTCTTTTGGACAGCTATTATCTCTTCCTTCCCCCTATTCTCCACCGTGAAATATTTTTATGTTATTTTCATTTTATATATATATACACATGCATATATATGTACACATTTTATCTATATTATCTTTGTCTTAGTCATTTCTGGCCCTTTATGAACCTCTTTTTTGAGAGGATTCCTTGGCAAAAATCCTGGAATAGTTTGGATTTCCTTCTCCAACCCATTTTATAGATCAGGAGATGGAGACAAACAAAGGTAAGCAACTTGCCCAGCATCATATAGCAGATAAATATTTGAAGCTGGCTTTTAACTTAGGAGGAGGAATCTTCCTGATACCACGCAAAGTACTTTATCCAATGTGTCATCTAGCTGCCCCTGCTCTGTATTTAGTAGATAATTAATAATTGTCTTTTGACTGATTTGTCCAACATTGTGATTAATTATCTAGTATTTTAGATCAAACACTTGGGCTAACATTAGTTGAATAACCTTGGCTTTTGAAATTGGGGTGACACATGAAAAATCTTCTGAAATGATCATAATGACCTAATTATTAGAGAAATAATTATCCTTCATACAGACACATCATAAATATAGCAATTTCCCCAAATCACAAGGTGGTACCCAAATGATCTTCAGGTCAACCAGGTGACTATCCCCACTTTAAAAAAAAATCTATTGTATTGCCTCTTATGCAAATGACTCTGCTTTGTAAATTTTGCTTTTTAGACTTCCAGTGACAGTTGGCCTGCTACTATGGAGTGGGGGAGAATAGGAAGAAAGCACAGAGATGACCACAGCAGACTGCATGGAGAGTCAAAAAATAATCTCAGGGTAAAAACCACTTTGCAAGTACTCCATGCCCTCCTCACTCAGACTTCATTGTGAGAAGGGAAGATAAAACTAAGACAGCAGTGGTCACCAACACACAAGAAGTACAATCCACAAATACCCCCAAAATTAAGATACAAAAGAGAAACCCTCTGACATTGAATACATTTCATGGAGAAAAGGAGCAGAGTATAAGAAGCAACAGCAATGAGTGACAAACAAGCAAGCCCATCCAAACTTTGCAAAAAAATGGAAATTGGTCACAAGCTCTCAAGGAACTCAAATTGGAGAACAAAAACCAAGTAAGAAGGATGGAGGAAAATGGGAAGAAAACTGGGAGAAAGAAATGCAAGTAATTCAAAAGGAAAATAACAGTTTAAAAGACAGAATTGCCCACTTGCAAAAAGAAGACCAGAAATCAAAAGAAATGATGAGCAAATTGGAGACCAGAATTGACTAGCTAGAAGCCACAAAAAGAAAGACCAAATCAAAAAGGAAAATCAAAAGATCATAGATGAAAACTAGTCTTTAAAAACTAGAATTGGGCAAGTAGAAGCTAATAATCTCACAAGACAGAAAGAATTAATAAAGCAAAGTCAAAAGAATGACAAAATAGAAGAAAACATGAAACATGGAAATCAGAGCCAGGAGAGGCAATTTGAGAATCATAGGTCTACATGAAAACCTAGAAAAAAGAGAAGTTTTGACATCATATTACAAGAAATTATCCAAAATATTTCCCTGATATTCTTGAACAAGAGGGAAAAATAGACATTGAAAGAGTCCATAGATCACCCTCTATAGTAATTCCTTAAAAGACAAGTCCCAGAAATGTAATTGACAAATTCAAGAGCTTCCAAGCCAAGGAAAAAATGTTGCAAGAAGTCAGAAATAGAAAATTCAGACATCAAGGAGCCCCAGTCAAGATTACAAAGGATCTGGCAGCTTCCATGCTAAAGGACCACCAGGATAGGAATATGATCTTCAGAAAGGCAAGAGAATTGGGTATTCAACCAAGGATCACCTATCCATCAAAACTGTATATATACTTCCAGGGAAAAGTGTGGAGAATCAACAAAATAGAAGATTTCCAAGTATTTGTAATAAAAAGACCAAAATTAAATGGAAAATTTTATTTCCAAATACAAAATTCAAGAGAAACATGTAAAGGTAAATAAGAAAGAGGGGAAAAAAATATTAACATTTTCAGCAAGGTCAAATTGTTTATTTGGGAGTATGAGAAAATGTTATTTGTAACTCTCAAAAACTGTATTCACTATCATAATAGTTAGAAGAATTATTCATAGGTAGAGGTTAGGGTACTAAGTGGGTTAAAATGATCTGAAAGAGGGGGGAAAAATAGAAGATGTTACCAAGAGAAACTTGAAGGAAGAAGAAAAATAGGATAAATTATACCATATAAAGAGTTGCATGGGAGTGGGAGAGGAGGAATACTATTTTAAGAAGGAAAGGAAGAGAGTGCTAGTAGGTAATAGTTAAACTTTACTCTCAGTGGAATCAGTTCTGAGAGAGAAGAGCATTTACATCCATTAGGATATATAATTCCATCTTACCCTAAAGGGAAATTGAGATGCAAAAATTAAGGTAGGGAGTGGGGCAGGGAGTACAAAAAGGGAGTGAAAGTGGGGGAGAGAATTTAATAGATCCTAAAGAAAAATAAGAGGGGAATAAGAAAGAAGGGAGTGGTAAGAGAAGTAAAATTAGGGTGGGAATTAGGAGGACTAATTAAAATCAAAGCACTGGTGTAGAAGGAAATAGTGGAAGAAGAAAAGGCAAGAGTAGGAGAGGAAATCAAAATGATGGAAAATATACAGGTGGTAATCATAACTCTATATGTGATGGATTGAATTCATCCATAAAATGGAAGCAAATAGAAGATTGGATTAGAAATCAAAATCCTACCATATGTGTCTACAAGAGACAGACATAAGACAGATAGACACACACAGGGTAAAGGCAAGAGCCTAGAGCAAAATTTATTGGGTAGCAACTGAGAAAAAGAAGGCAGGAGTTGCAATCATGATATCTGACAAAGCCAAAGTAAACATAGATCTGATTAAAAGAGATAGGGAAGGTAATTAAATCCTGATAAAAGGTAGTATAGACAATGAGGAAATATCAATTCTCAACATGTATGCACCAAATAGAATAGCATCCAAATTTTTAAAGGAGAAAATATTGGAGCTTAAGGAGGAAACAGATAGTAAAACTATACTAATGGGAGACCTGAATCTTTCTCTATCAGATGTTGATAAATAAAACCCAAAAATAAATGAGAAAGAGGTAAGACATATAAATGAAACATTAGAAAAATTAGAGATAATAGATACATGGAAAAAATAAATAGGGGCAAAAAGGAATATACCTTCTTTTCAGCTGAACATGGTACATTCACAAAGACTGACCACATACTAGGGCATAAAACAAACACACCAATATTGTAAAAACATGCAAAAAAGCAGAAATAATAACTGCAACCTTTTCAGATCATAATGCAATAAAAATAATAGTTAGTAATGGTACATGGAGAGACAAATCAAAAATTAATTAGAAACTTCAAAATTGATTGGTTAAAGAACAAATCATAGAAAAAATTAATAATTTCATTGAAAAGAATGACAATGAGGACACATCATATCAAGATCTATGAGATGCAGCCAAAGTAGTACTCAGAGGAAAATTTATCTGCCTGAGTGCATATATCAACAAATCAGAGAGGGAAGAGGTCAACAAATTGGGTGTGCAAATTAAAAAAAAAAAAAAACTAGAAAAAGAACAAATTAAAAATAACCAGATAAAAACTAAATTGGAAATCCTAAAAATTAAAGGAGAAATTAATAAAATTGAAAGTAAAATAACTATTGAATTAATAAATAAGACTAGAAGCTGGTACTTTGAAAAACAAATAAAATAGATAAAGTACTGGTTAATCTAATAAAAAAAGAAAGAAGAAAATCAAATTAACAGTATCAAAGATGAAAAGGGAGACCTCACCTATAATGAAGAAGAAATTAAGGTAATTATTAAGAATTATTTTACCTAATTATATGGCAACAAATATAGCAATTGAGGTGATATGAATGAATATTTAAAAAATATAAACTGTCTAGATTAACAGAAGAGGAAATAGAATATTTAAATAATCCTACATCAGAAACAGAAATAGAAAAAACCATCAAAGGACTCCCTAAGAAAAAATCTTCACTGCCAGATAGATTCACAAGTGAATTCTATCAAACAATTAAAGAAAAACTAATCCCAGTACTACGCAAACTATTTGACAAAATAAGCAAAGAAGGAGTTCCACCAAATTCCTTTTGTGCTAAAAAGAATAATGAACTGGAGGAATTCCATGTGAACTGGAATGACCTCTAGGAATTGATGCAGAGTGAAAGGAGCAAGACCAAGAGAACATTGTACACAGAGACGGATACACTGTGGCACAATCAAATGTAATGGACTTCTATTCTAGCAGCAATGCAATGATCCAGGACAATTCTGAAGGACTTATGAGAAAGAATGCTATCCGCAACCAGAGAAAGAACTGTGGAAGTAAAAACACACAAGAAAAACAACTGTTTGATCAAGTGATCCAATGGGGATATGATTGTAGATGTAGACTCTAGAAGATCACTCTAGTGCAAATATTAATAATATTGAAATATTTGTTGATCAATAACATGTAAAACCCAGTGGAATTGCTCATTGGGTATGAAAGGGGGTGGGAGGAGAGGAGGTAAAGAATATGAATCACATAGCCATGGAAAAATAATCTTAATTAATAAATAAATAAACTTAATTAACCCATGTAATAAGGGAATAAGGTGATGTAATAAGGGACTGAGGCAATGGAGTGATATGGGAGCAAAGGCTGGAGGTAATCAAGGGAAATTAAGGCAGAGGTATGGTTGGAATAGAGGATAAGGCAAGGCAAGGGTCTAAAAGTAGGGTGAATAGAGGATAAGGCACTGTGGATAGGGTTTTGTGAATCCCTAAGGCAGTAAAGTGGATAAGGAAGGTACAATGGTGAAGATTGGTAAATTGAGGTTATAGGAGAAATAAGGGAATGACTGAGTTTAGGGAGTATAAACACAGAGGTATAAGGAGTTTCAAGGGAGAGGATGGGATATTTTGGGCAAACAGCTACAGCCTGGGATAGACTGGGATACAGGCTTGAGACTGAGACACTTAAGGGAAACAGACTGAGGCCCTCAAGTAGGAAGGGTACTTCTACAGACAAAGGTTAGGGCCAGCCAAGAATGGCTTGAAACTGACTAGAGGGCTGCTAGTCAATTTCTCAGGTTTAGAAAGGAACAGTTCAGAGGAAGTATTAAGATTGCACTTCCTCCAAAATGGACACCTCCAATTCCCTTCACGACTCAGAGACAATATGATTCCTTTCTTCCCTTCTCCCTCTCATCAATCAACTAATGAACTAGCCAAGGTTTGATAACTTGACAAACTGGGTTTATTGATTTATAGGGTTGATTGGAAAGGATAGAGAAATACAAAGTAACCCTAACAGCCACCTAGAGAAAGCTTCAGGTGGGGGAGGGAGACAGGAATGTGAAACTGAGAAAGGACATGCCTTAACTCAGCTCTCAAGTGGTTTTGTAATCAATAGGGTTAGGAAAGTTGGATACAACGATTCAATAGATAATTTGTAACAAGGGTAAGCCCTATTTGACTATTTAAGCTATAAAGTTTAAAACTAACACTCTGATCTACCCTCATTTCAAAACCTCACAGAAATTCAGGCAGGGAAGGAAAATTGAAGATGGGGAATAAGGGAGGGTAGGGAGATTCAAAGGAAATAATTAAACTAACAATTTTTAAGAGAAAAGCTGCAGAATATAGGCCAGGTTTCAATCCAAAGAAAGAGCTCAGTTTCACCCTGCTTCTCTCCACGAGTCCCCAGGGTCAACTGAACTTCCTCAAGATTCTAAAACCTTCTCAACTGTCAGAAATTCTGCAACAAGGCCTTGCAGGGCTGACATGAACCCTATTTGCACTACACCCATCAACTCATCCAAAATACTTACTATTTCCTGGGGATTTATGCTAATCAGTATGTGATCCTGGGAGGAGGGTTCCTTTCACACAGTTCACCACAGATGATCAATGCTAAATATTTTTATGTATAAAACAAGTTAATATAAGTAAATCTTTGCAAACATTAAGGTGCTATACACAAGTCTATTTTTATTTATTGAATGAGTCACTTTAATAGAGGCAGAAAAATCCTGAAAATGCATCCATCTTATCATGGTTTTCATTTGACATTTACTTTGGCTTCCTAGATGAATTCCCAAATGAGAGGAATAATTCCAAGATACAGAATTTACCCACTAGAATCCCCTTTCTCATTTCAAGGAATATTCTATATCTATTGGAACTAAGCCCATGCACTTTAATTTTTTAATGCAACCTTAGTAACAGGTGAGTCAAAGTCAATAATTAACCAAGTAAGGCAAATTTAACAACTCTGTTAGACATTTTACTTAGTGGGGAAGACACAAAAACAAAGAGTAGTTCTTCTCAAGGATTGATCAAAGAAACACATGTCTAATCTATGCCTTACATTTATATATATATATATATATATGTACATATATATATACACACATTTATGTTTATAGAAACCTATTAAAATAATATGCCTGCTTCATTCCCAATTGATTTGAGATGCCAATGATTTATTGGGCCTTTAATACTGAATCAGAACTGTATTTGTGCCATTGTTTCCAATAAGGAACAAAACTGAAGCTTGAAGTGCACTGGCGGGTAGTTTTTGTTTATTTCTTATTTTACTTGCAATGAAGAGCTATAAAGAAGCTTAGAAGCTAAGTTCAACACCCTTATTTTATAAATGAACAAAGGTGAGAATCAAAATGGTTTAGTGTCATGTCCAAGGTCATGTAGCTAATCTGAATCATGATTTGAGTCCAGCTCATTCTTATTTGAGATCTAATCCTCTATCTAAGAAGGTATGTTATTTCNAGAGAGAGAGAGAGAGAGAGAGAAAGAGAGAGAGAGAGGGATAGTGCCTTTTGAACTACACCATGATGACTCTTAAGATTTCTCCCAACTTTGAATTAAGCAACATTAAATGACTTGCCAAAGGTTATATAGCCAAAGTAGAATGGAAACTACGTATGACATTTTGAGGACTCAAGCAAATTTATGAGAATACTGGGCAGTTGGTGATTCTATCAGGCCTGGAAAGGAGAGGATGTGGGTTTACTTCTGGCCATAGCCACTTTCTCACTGAGTGACATTGGGCAATTCATTTTACTTCAATTGCCAAGTCCTTATCTCTCTTCAGCCTTGGAATCAAAATGTGTTATCAATTTTAAGATATAAGGTAAGGCCATAAATAAAGTTATAAGAATGACATAAATTTCCCATATTAAATGGTCAAAGGATATGATCAGACAGTTCTTAGATGAAGGAATTAAAAGTATATTTTAATCTTATAAAAATACTCTAATTTACTATTAATTAGAGAAATGCAAATTAAAGTAACTCAGATGTATCACTTCACACCTATCAGGCTAACTAATGTAACAAAAATGGAAAACGATAATTGGTGGCAGGGACATGGGAAAATTGTGAGTAAAACCTTGTTGATGAAGCTGAACTGATATATTCATTCTGGAAAGCAATTTGGAATCATGTCCAACAGGCCCTACAACTGTGCATACACTTTGACTTGGCAATATCACTACTAGGTATATATCCCAAAGAGATAAAAGATAGGGATAAAAGACTGACTTGCACAAAAAAAAATATTTATTTCATCTCTTTGTGGTGACAAAGTATTTGAAGCTGAAGGGATGTCCATCAATTGGGGAATGACTGAACAAGCTGTATTAAGTGATTGTAGTAGAATGCTATTGTACCATTAGAAATGACCAACAAAATAATCACAAAAAACCCCGAAAAGACTCATGTTAAGTTAACTAAACCAGATGAACATTGTACACACTAACAGCTATAAAGTACAATAATCAACTATGAATGGCTAAGCTATTATCAGCAATACATGGATACAATACAACTCCAAGAGATTCATGAGAGAAAAGGCTATTTACTGCCCTAGAAGGAACTGATAGAGTCTGGCTACAGATTGAAACATTCCACTTTTCACTATATTGCCTTCATGAGTTCCCCCCTGCCCCTTCTGTAAATGATATGAATCTTCTTTCATAACATGAAGAGTCTGGAAATATATATTGCATGATAGCATATGTATAAACTATGTCACATTATATATCATCTTAGAGAGGGAGGAGGGAAAGAGCATGGATCACAAAATGTCAGAAATTGATTATTAAAATTATTTCTCTATATAATCTGGAAATGTGTAATAAAACATTAAATTATTTATGAGTAATAGCAAGGGACCATGTGATTCCTCTACTCAAAGACTATAACTTCTTTTCATGTCTAGAATAAAATCAAGAAAATGCAGTCTATCATTTCAAGCCCTCTCAAATATGACCCTTATGTGCCTTTATACTGTTATTTCACATTATTTCCTATTCAAACATAATACATTCCACTTCAATCTGGCTGGTTTTTGATTGCTAGTGTTTGCCCTTTAATTCACTTCCTTCAATGCCTTTTATAAGGTAATCCTTATGTCTAGAACATTCACTTTCCTGGTCAATAAATCACAGAATCTCTTCTTTGTTGTTATTGTTCAAAGAAAAATTCTTGAGATTCTTTTTGTTGACTTTTCCCAATGTTCCTACAAAAGTTGGGGATTCTATCCCTCATTTTGACTTGTTGCTTTCTATAGATTTCTTATTTATTTAAAAATAAGGCCAATATAATTCCTCTCTACTAAAGTTCCATGAAAACAGTGCCTGATTTTTTTTAGTACTGTTATTCTCCGTATTTTCATTACCTAGAATTCTTGTTCATAATAAGCACTAAATTTTTTTGAAGTGAAATGAATTGAAGTGAACCACTACTGGTCTCTTGGTTATTTCAATGGTATTCACTATCTGCTATCCCTTAGTCAAATGTCTGTACTAGGACTTCATTGCCCTAATCCAAGAAACCTTCTAGAGAGGCATCCTAAGCATGCTTTTAAGATCCTTATTCTCTTCCCAACTTTCAAAAGTTTTAAAAAATCGCTTATCTTTAAAGTGGATTTTTGCACAACTTGCCATTTAAAAACAATGAAGATTAAATTTGGTGTATATTTTTTTCCTGTCTCCCTGTATTACTAAGCCCATTTGCATTAAAATGGTCCTGTGTTTTTTTACCAGTTCAAATGCTCCCTGTTTCTTTTCCTCCTTACCCCAAAAGTCATAATTATTTCCATAGCAACTATGCAGGTTGTCAGAGACAGGGGATTTTCATTTCTAGTAGGTCTTTCCTCCCCACAGATTCCGAGAACCTTTCAGAAACAAAAGGGCTTGTTTTAATGCAAATTTACTCCATATTAGAGAACAAGGGAAGTTTAACTTTGAAAAAATATGCTGCTTATTGGGTTTGTTCTTTAATCACTGAGAAAGAGAAATAAAAGGCACAATACAAAAATAAATGTCAAGAAGCTCATCAACTGAGATGCTTTGTTAATTTTCCTTCTTTCTTCTTGTCCACTTCTAATCAATTTCCCTGAGAACACCCATTTCCCCCCTCACTATAGAAGGAGAAAACAAAGACCATTTTGCTTTCTGATTCCCTCTGAAATGACCAATTAGCTGTCACTTAGCTCTTAAAACCACTAATTAAACTTCTTAGAATTTCAATAATGTCAGTGGGAAAAAGTCTAAAATGTTTAAAATTCAAATATTTTTAAAAGTATCAAGCATTAGTCATGAGGCAGCCTCGGAGCCTGGAAGAAAGTCCTGGACTGTTTACATACACTTACATGTTTACAAAGTCTTTCATATAATGATGATGTTGATACAAAATGACTTTCAAGATATTATTACAGTTTATTCTATAGAATTAACTTTAAGCTCTTGTGAGGATAAAGAATATTTCATTTAGGTCTTTGTACTACAAGGTCAAGGTCTCATAAATAATTGACATTTATTTAATGTCCATTCGATAATTATTATTGTATTAACTTTCCTCTTAGCTCCTTAAGCAACTCTCACCTTTAAGTTCCAGAGAGTTGCTGAACTCCATGGATGAATGGAGTTTCTAAAACTGATATTCCTACACCTTCTCCCTTTTTGTCACAAACAAGAAAATGTTTGAGACTACTGGCCAGCTGCCAATATCTTCAGACTATATGAAAATAGATATTTTGAAGTCTTCTTATCAAAACCTCTCATTTTGCAAGTGAATAAACTGAGGCAGAGAAGCATTGTTTTATTTTAAATTATGCAAATATACAAAAGGTATTGCTTTAATTATGTAAATAGGAAGAAAGATCTAAACCTCAAATCCAATGCTCTTTATAAGTTGATAGTAATCCTATTCTATATAAGAGAAAATCTTTACTTCTCCCTATATACAATCAAACATAAAAGGGTAGAGATAAGCAATCTATTTTATTCCAGTATATTCCTGGAAAATGTAGCTCTAAGTATTAAAGTAAAATAAAAAGATAAAAAAGTTGTATTTTTGATTTATAAATATATGCATATGTGTGTATAAATATACATATATAGTATAGCTTACTGTTAACCTCATTTTAAAAATATGTTGTATGTGTTAGTAATGCAAAATTCAGAAATGATATCTATAAACACTCTGGAGATTAGTAGGGGTTAACAAATGAAGGAATCAATGAATTTGGCTCAGCTATTAATCATTTAATATATAGCAGGAATTATACTAAATACAGAAGATAATCCAATGGTGAGACAGACCCTGCCCTCAAGTAGACAATGTTATAAAGGACAGAAATATACATCAAACAGTGGTGTCTTAGAAAGAGAGTTTTGTTCTGTGAAACCTCAACAATGTTTACCTGTCACAAAGGACATTGCTAGCTAGGAACTTCTCCAGAACCAATGCTCATGAAGCAAAGTTAAAAAGCTACAGGGTTATAGTACAGTGTATGCATGAAATATAAAGACCACTGATGATATGTCCAAGATGAAGAGTTTGATAAATGGTTGGAGTGTGAAGCATGATTTTATTTGGGACTCAAAATAGGATAGACTCAGTGCATGTGGATCCATTAAATTAAAATAGCTTAGACAAAGGGAAATTAAGGGAGATGGTTCAATCCTTCTTTACATAATTTGTTTTCCAGGATGATTCTTCTGGAATTTTTCACTAGAAGCAGGACTGGTGTTCTGGAGGCACCGAGAGGTCACATAGTTCTTGGGCTGCTTTTTCTATTGGAGGTAGTTATTAATGTTTGTTCATGGTGATGATAAAAGTGGTACCCTCTTCATAATAACCTCTCTCTTTTAAAAAATTATTTATCTATTTAGAATATTTTTCCATGGTTACATGATTCCTAATCTTCCCCATCCTTCTTTCTCTCCCCCAAGAATGGTTAAAGCTTTGCTTATGTATTTATTTATTTAATATTTTGTTTAAGTATTTTTTCTTATTATTTATTTGGGGTACAAACCCAGCAGTGGTATGGCTGGATCAAAGAAGAGACATTCTTTTAAAGCCTTTTGGGTATAATTCCAAATTGCTTTCCGGAATGTTTGGATCAATTCACAGCTCCACCAGCAATGCATTAGCATCACGATTTTTGCCACATCACCTCCTATATTTATAATTTTCCTTTGGTGACATACTGGACAATCTGTTTGGTGTGAAGTGGCACCTCAGAGATATTTTGATTTGCATTTCTCTAATCAAGAGGGATGTAGAACATTCTAAAATTATTATTGATAGTTTTTATTTCTTCATCAGAAAACTGCCTATTCATATTCCTTGATCATTTCATATTTGGGGAATGGCTTTATTTTTCTGGGAATTTTACTTAGTTCCTTATACATTTAGGGAATTAAACCTTTTTCAGAGTTTTATTATAATGTTGTTTTTCACAGTTTTTTGCTTTCCTCCTAATTTTGTTTGCATTCATTTTATTTGCATAAACCCTTTTTAATTTAATATAATCAAAATCATTCCTTTTATATTTTGTAATGTTCCCTATCTCTTTTTTGTTTTTAAATTCCTTCCTTTCCCACAGATCGGGCAGGTATACTATTCTACGTTAACCTAATTTATTTATGATTTCTCTTTTTTTTTTATCTAAGTCATTTATCCATTTTAAAATTTATCTTGGTATAGGGTGTGAGATATTGATATAAACCTGATTTTTCCCAAACTGTTTTCCAATTTTCCTAGCAGTTTTTTTTTCAAATAATGAGTTTGTGTCCCCAAAACTGGGTCTTTTGGATGATTGAACACTAGCTTGCTGAGATCATTTACCCCTAATCTATTGCATTGATCTACCTTACTGACTCTTAGCCAGTACCATTTTGTTTTTGATAACCACTGCTTTATATACAGTTTAAGAGTTGGCATTACTAGGCCAACATCCTTCACATTTTTCTTTCATTATTTACCTTGATATTCTTGCTCTTTTATTCATCCAGATAAACTTTGCTCTAATTTTTTTCTAATCCTATAAAAACAGTTTCTTAATAACTTGATCAGTATGGCAATGAATAAATGAATTAATTTGGGTAGGATTGTCATTTTTATTATATTAGCTCATGCTACTCATGAGCAGTTAAAGTTTTTTCCCGATTATTTATTTATTTATTCATTTGTTTGTTTATTTATTTTTAACCCTTAAATTCTGTGTATTGGCTCCTAGGTGAAAGAGTGGTAAGGGTGGGCAATGGGGGTTAAGTGACTTGCCCAGGGTCACACAGCTGGGAAGAGTCTGAGGCCGGATTTTAACCTAGGACTTCCCATCTCTAGGCCTGGCTCTCAATTCACTGAGCTACTCAGCTGCCCCTTTTTTTCCAGTTATTTAGACCTAGTTTTAATTGTGTAAAAAGTGTTTTGCAGTTGTGTTCATATAATTCCTGTGTTTGTCTTGGCAGATAGATTAGTAAATATTTTATGTTGTCTTGAGTGATTTTAAATGTAGTTTCTCATTCTAATGCTTGAAGCTGAGTTTTATTGGAAATATACAGAAATGCTGATGATTTGTGTAGTTTTATTTTGTACCCTGCCACTTTAGTAAAGTTGTAATTATTTCCACTAGCCTTTTAATTGATTTTCTAGTATTCTTTAAGCATATCATTATTTCATCTGTGAAGAATGATAGTTTGGTTTCCTCCTTGAGTACTTTAATCCCTTCAATTTATTTTTCTTTAATTTTTACCACTAGCATTTCTAGTACAATATTAAATAATAGAGGTGATAATTGTCATCATTGCTTCACTACTAATCTTTTGGGAAGGCTTTTAAAGTGTTCCCTTTGCAGATGATACTTGCTGATGGTTTTAAATATAAAGTGTTTATTATTTTGAAGAAGGCCCCAGCTATTTTTATATTTTACAGTGTTTTCAATATGAATGGTTATTGCATTTTGTCAAAGACTTTTTTCTATATCTATTAAGATAATCACATGATTTCTGTTGATATGGTTATTGATGTGGTCAATTATGTGGATGGTTTTCCTAATATTAAACCATCCTTGCATTCCCAGTATGAATTCCAAGGGGTCACAGTGAATAATCCTTGTGATAACTTGCTAATTACTTTTTCCTAGTATTTTATTTAAGATTTTTGCATCTATGTTCATTAATGAGATTGGTCTGTAGTTTTCTTTTTGTTTTTGGTCAGTCTGGATTTGGAAATAGTACCATATTTGTATCATAAAAATAATTTGGTAAGACTTTTTTTTTGCTTATTTTATCAAATATTTGTATAGTATTAGGATTAGTTGTTCTTTAAATGCTTGATAAAATTGATTTGTGAATCTGTCTGGTGCTGGGGATTTTTTCTTAGGAAGTTCCTTGATGGCTTGTTCAATTTCTTTTTCTCAGATGGGATTATTTAAATATTCTAATACCTCTTTTGGTAATCTAGGCAATTTATATTTTTGTAAATATTCACCCATTTCACCTAGACTGTCATATTTATTGCCATATAATTAAGTAAATTAGTTCTTAATATTTACCGTTATTTCTTCTTCATTAGAGGCCACCCGTTTAATCTTTTATACTGTTAATTTGATTCTCTTCCTTCTTTTAAAAATTAGATTAACCAATAATTCATCTATTTTATTTGCTTTTTCAACATACCAGTCCTAGTTTTATTTATTAGTTCAATAGTTCTTTTACACTCAATTTTGTTAATTTCTCCTTTGATTTTTGGGATTTCCAAGTTCGTTTTTATCTGGGAATTTTTAATTTGTTCTCTTTCTAGCTTTTTAAGTTGCATGCCAAATTCACTGATCTATTCCATTTCTATTTTATTGACATAGTTATTCAAGGATATAATTTCCCCCTGATTACTACTTTGTCTGTATCCCATAGATTTTGGTCTCTTATTTCGTAATTGTCATTCTCTTCAATGAAATAATAATTGTTTCTATGATTTGTTATTTGGCCCACCAGTTTTGAAGAATTATAATATCAAGTTTCTAATTTATTTTAAATTTTCTTCTTCATGAGCCCTTATTAATTATGATTTTTATATGTTATCTGAAAAGCTCACATTTATTTTTCTGCTTTTCTACATTTGTTTGAAATGTTTTTATTCACTAATACATGGTCAATCTTTGTATATGTACCATGTGCTGCTGAAAAGAAGGTATGTCCCTTTTTTCTATATTCAATTTTCTCCAGATTTCTATTACCTCTATTTTTTCCCAATATTTCATTCACTTCTCTTACTTCTTTCTCATTTTTTTTTGGTTTGATTTATCTAGTTCTGATATGGGAAGGTTGAGGTCCCCTACTAATATGGTTTTACTATTTCTATCCTTCTAAAACACCTTTAGTTTATCTTTTTAAAATTCGGATGCTATAACTTTTGGTGCATATATGTTAAATAGTGATATTTCTTCATTATATACCCTGTCTTTTATCAAAATGTAATTACCTTCATTATCTCTTTTAATAAAATCTATTTTTACTTTAGCTTTATCTGAGATTTTGATTTGCCACTCTTGACTTCTTTGTTGTGGCCTAATATATTCTGCTTTAGCCTCTTACCTTTTACCCTGTGCATTTCTACCTGCCTCATGTGTGTTTCTTATAGAAAAGATTTGGTAGGATTCTGGTTTTTTAATCCATTCTGCTATCAGGTTCTGTATTATGTGTGAATTCATCCCACTCACATACACAGTTATGACCACAGCTGTGTATTCCCCTCCAATTTGACTTCTTCCTTTAATCCTAACCTTTATCCTTTCCCTCTTAACTTCCCCTCCAGTGTTTTGTTTTAGTTAATTTCCCCCTTTCCCCTCCCTCATATTATTCCTCTTCCCACCACCTCCCTTCTTATTCTGCTCTTACTATAGAGCCTTTTGAACTCCCACCCCAACCTCTTCCTCCCTTGTATTACTCCCCTCCCTCAGCTCCATTTATTATTCCCCTTTTACTTCTTTATAGGGTAAGAAACAATTCTATATCCCAATGGATATTACTGTTTTCCCCTCTCTTAGCCAATTCCAATGAGAGTAAGGTTTAAGCATTACTTGTCATCTTCTCCCCACCCCTCCTGCCCCCACACTTCTTTATGTGATATATTTTACCACATTTTACCTCTTTTCCCATTTCTCTTAGTGTTATCCTCTTTTTTATCCTTTTTTGGGGGTACTTTTTGAGATATCATCCTAAATAGCTTACCATTGCACCCACTACGTATACTTCTTCTAGCTGCTATGATAATGATAACATTTTTTAAAGAGTTACATATTTCAAACTTCCATACAGGAATACAAGTCATTTGACCTTATTGAAGCCCTTATTTTTTCTCTTTCTTATTTACCTTTTTATGTTTCTCTTTAATTCTGTATTTGAAAATCAAATTTTCTATTTAGCTCTGTTTTTTTAATGAATTCTTAGAAATCTTCTATTTCATCAAATGACCATACTATATTCTTTCAGGGGAAAGTATGGTCATTAAATAACTTCTCTCTTCAATAAAAACAGTGAAGACTAGACTAAAAACAGATTTGGTAGTTTGTAGGTCATTGGTATTCCAAGAACTTGGCTTCAGGGTTCTAGAATGTCTCCATCATGGCTGAGGAGCAATGGTAATTAAAGTACGGTGATTTGTGTTTCTTCGTACCTGTTGCATCTGGAATTTTCCAAAACTTGTCTAGTTGTGTGAGCTAGAGTGGCTTACCTTCAGACAGGGAGATGAGATATGGAATGGATTGAAGAACAAATATTTGTAAAGCATTTGCTTTGTGAGAGGATTGTGGGTCATAGTTTGTGGGGATGGTAGAGTCTACATATAATATTGGTTGACTTCCATTTATTTTAACTTCAAAGATTGAGATTTGAGTATATTTATAAGTGCAGAGAAAGAATCTTAACTAGAGTCAGTATTGAGCTGAAGAGGCTGAGAGTAAGGTCCTTGAAGGTTGTGACTCCTTATGACTAGGACTTTGTATATTTATCATCTCAAACACTATCTTTCACACAATCAGTATTAATGAATATAGGCTGAATTGAATTGAATCCTTTATGTTTTGGTCCAGAGAAACTGACTTGTGAGTCTCTGGCCTAAAATTAGAAACCATTTCCTCTGTCTTCTAGTCTAATATTTTGCTTGGAACTCTCTCTCTCTCTCTCTCTCTCTCTCTCTCTCTCTCTCTCTCTCTCTCTCTCTCTGCCCTGCAGTACAGTTACTTGGAGTATTTTATATCTGTCACCAATTCAATGTTCCTCTGAGACTGGCGTGATGGCTCTTTCCTATAAATAATAACAGCTACTGTCTGAATGCATATGAATAAGTTGGCCTCTAAGAATGGGATGAATGCATTTCTTCTTCACCTTTGCCTTTTGGAAGCTCTAACTCCCTTCCTTAGCTATTGGTGCCATAGAAGCAAGCATGCTGATCATTGAATCAGAAAGATCTCAGGTCATATTGGTCCTCAGATACTTACTGTGTGAGTAGATTTAGAATATATTGTGAATTTGCTTTTTGGTGTAAAAGATTTTTTTTTTCATTTTTGTTGTTTACTTCCACAATAGAATAATTTGCCTCATGGGTAAATATTGTTTTCCTATTTAAAAAACTCCTCATCATTTAACACAGTAGACAAACAGGTATCAATCATATTTTTTTAATTAATGAAGAGGCAGTTTTGTGTTTTTTGTCATTGATATTGCTTGCTTCTTAATCATTTTCTACTTTAATATCCTAGGTGGAAGAAAGAACTGGTTTATAGCATCATGATTTTCATAGATACTGGTTATCAGACCCTGGGGAAATAACTTCATTCTCAATGTTCTAGGTAACTTTCTAAGTTTCAAAGTTTACATAGAAGATGCTAACCTGTATTAACAGAGGTAAATGTCTCACCAGAAATATACCTTTAACATAGAAATCATGGGTCCAGTCACTGGTCTCTGTATTCTGCCTCTAGTGACTTTAAGTTTCCTTAAAATTATAAATTAAAAAATAATAATATAATTTTAAAATATAAAAAGGTTCTGAAAAGAACTAATAAAAAAGTTTGAGAAACACTGCCTTAAGTAAAAGAACTCAGGAAGAAACTTATTTTTATGTAGCTTCATCAAACTCCTGCTAGACTATAGTGTTCCTACCACTACAATGTTCAAGTACAGAACATACCTTAAGTATATTAGCTAGTAGCCTACATACTAGTAATGATGTCTACCCAAAGAATATAGTTCACAGGATTAGAGATTTCTTTTGTACTCCAGGCTACTATGGGTCAGAAATTACATCATTAGAAACTTGTAATGGAGATGTCCTGGGGGGTCAGAAGCAGACACACTCAGCAATAGCTGCACCTAATCAGCCCAGCATGTGATACATCTTAGTGCCTTACCCACCAATCAGTTCCACTTAAGAAACCAGGGTTGACTCAGAAAAATAAGGAAAGAGGAATAGGGTGAGTTGAAGGAAAGCTCAGAAAATACTCCCAGCCTCTATCCTTCCATCTTAGATAGATAAATAACTAAACAGATGATATGCAGGTAATAGATATATGATAGAAGGATAGATAAATATCCACATTTGTATATGTAGTGTGTACACATCTAGATATTGATCTAATGATGTAGACATCTAAATATAGTTATAATGATATATAGCTTTATGTAACATGGCACTGTATTGATTTAGTTATCTATTTATATCACATACATTAATTCTTACTAATATCATATTTTTAATTAACTTTTATTTCTAAATATGTCCTCCCACCCTCTGCACTGATCCATGCCAATAATACTTTTAATAATATAAAAAATAAACAATTCAAATAAAAAACCCTAATTCCAGCATGGGTGGCATTTTGTGTAACATTCCACATTTTCAATCATTCACTTCTGCCAAGGACAAGGGAAGGTGATATTGTTCAACTTTCATCTGGTTAACTCAGTCATTATATTTCCAGAGTATTTAGTTTCATGGTTTCTTTTTTGGTCTTGCTTTCTATTTGACTTGTTATAGATTGTTTCTGTGGTTATCCTTTCACTTTCTACCATTTTGTACAAGTTTTCTTTTCCCAGACTTTTCATCAATTACCATATTCATCTTTTTATTTAGTTCAATGATATATCATGTTCATTTTCCATAATAGTTACCATTCCCCAGTTTTCAGGCACTTATTTGATTTCCAGTACCTTAGGGATACAAGTAAAAGAAACAATTAATATAGGTACTTGTTTTCAGATTCCTATGGTTTCCTTATTTCCCTATCTAGGATAATTTTATGACTTCTGGCAGTCAATGCATTCTTTTAGACTATTAAAGGCACTGCCCAAAGATCACATCTTGGTTCTTCTGAAGTTTAGCAGATCTTTTCTCCCAGCTGATGTGGACCCATCTTATAAATTACAGCTTGCCAATTCTTCCTCTTGCCATTCTTGGTCAACAGCATACCAATTCCTACCTCTTTTCACAAAATAAAAGAAAATCTGATTGTCACAAGAAACTTCAGTGGCCAAATAGATCTACTTAGGCATAAAAGCCATCCCACTATAACATGACTAACAAATAGTGATCCAGTCTTTGACTGAAGATTTTTCTGAGTCTCCAAATCCTTCTGTTTAAATGAATTTATGAACAACATAGCTTTCGTCAGTAAGTTAGTCCTGACATGCACACAAACTTCTTTCTGCTTTCCCAAACTACTTTTATTTAACTACTCTAGAGGCTGTGTGCTTATATTCATCCTGTATGCACTTATATGTCTGCCCATTATTTCCTCCATTAGAATATAAACCCCATGTGCACAGGGATTATTTTGGGTTTTGTATTTATATACCCGTTGCCCAAATGAAACAGTGGAAAGAATGTTGGAGTTGAGGAAGAGGCCTGCAATCAAATTTTGCCTCAAACACTAACTCTTTGACTCTTGGCAAGTGACAACTTTATTTAGCCTCAAGATATATAGATATAGATGTAAATATATATGATATAGATATATAGATACAAGATATACTTGTATCCAAATATCTTGTATCTATATGTCTATATTGTATCTTGAATCTAATATATCTTGTATATCTTTTATCTATATATCTAATATATATTATATTTATGTATCTATATATCTTGCAGCAACATAACTAATATATATTATATTTATCTTGTATCTATATATCTAATATATTCATGTATATAAAATAGAAAACAAGACCAAAAGTATATATGCATATATAATTATCATGTGATCTTCATAAAGTTGTTTTGAGGATTGAGATAATATATTACATTTTAAAAATAAAAGAAAAAGATTAAGATCACTTTCTATAAAAAAAATATGTGCTCCTTTTATATAAATCATAGGTCAATGTTCCTCTTGAGGAAAAAAAGTTAGTAAAGAGGTAATAAATACACATTTACATACAAACATGCATATGTATATTTATATTAGGAATAAATGGTTGCTTTAATAACAGCATGAACTTAACTATATTAATAATAAAAACACAGGATTATATTAATTGATCCAAAAAATATTTGAGAGCGTGTAATACATTTCTATTAAAAAGCAGTGGAATAAATAAAGTTTTTATTAAAATGATTATATATATAAATGTGTGTGTGCACATATGTTTGTAAACAAATCCTTTGCAATAAAATCAGGGATCAAAGAAGGATATCCCTTATCACAAATTTTTTTAAATTTTTTGAATTATTGGAAATACTGGTAATAGCAATACCAGTAATCAGCAACAGCAACAACAAAATATCTATAGATCCAGTAAGCTAAGTTTGTATGTCAATGAAATTTACCAGATTCAAATACAACATGGGGTTGTTAGTTGGTCATTTTCTTTTGTAATGGAAGACCAAAATGAAGTCACTAGAGATGTTTTGTTTTGTTTTTTTTTTCACTCATGCATAAATTACATTTAAATAAGATAAAATTACAAATAGCAGTCAGCCTAACTCTTCCAAAGTCATCAAAATCCAGAGACAAGGTGAAAGTTCAAATTAATGTCAATGGATTTCTATGCAGTAGATGACCTTGACTTTTTTGATTTCTAATAAAATTATAAACCCTCCACATTTTTCACCTTCATTGTCTTTGGAATGAATTGTTCTGATCTCCCCTTTCCAACAGGGTAGACACATCCCTAATTTACTAAAGGAGACGAGGCTGATTGCTTACTCTCAACTTGATTTAGTCCACCTACTTAAGAGAGTTTCCTGGAGTGTGAGTATTTTTTATTCTACAGTTTCTTGGAGGAACACATGAGAGCTAGGTGCCAAGTAGACAGCAAAGAAGGAAAGTAGCCATTAAAATGGCTCAGCAATCCCTGACACAAAAGGACTTAGTCTTCTTTGAATAGCCCTTATACCTCAGGCTTATTAGTAGGTAGAGGTCTCAAAAATGATTTCTTTTTCAGTAAGTCCATACTGACCCTATTCCTTATCCAAATGAAATTTGGCCATCAAGAGAATTGCAAAACTTGTGAACAGTTACTATATCTGCTGAAAACTAATTTTTTGACATTTTTCTTAAGTGAGACAGGGTACTTAATCAATCAACAAGCATTTATTAACCATCTGGTCAAGACACTGTTAAATATTATGGAAACAAAACAAACAAACAAACAAAAAGAACATCTCTGTTTCAAAGGAGTTCATAGTTTAAAAGGGCAGAAAACCTGTAAGCAACTATGAGAAATAAGATCTTGTCAAGAGAAAATGAAGATAATCCAGATAGGAAAGGGATTAACATTAAGGAGCATTGACAAAGGCTCCTTGTAGAAGATGAGGCTTTACATGAGACTTGAAAGAAATCAGAGAATCCAGGAGGCAAACATAAGGAAGTAGAATTAGATGCATGGGAGATACCAGGAAAAATAATACCCACAGTCTGAAGATGGATGTCTAATTTGAGAAGCAATTCGTTGAGTCAATATCAATGGTCCATAGAATTTGTGTACATATGTGTGTGTTTGTGGGTGTGCTTTATAAGGTACAAAAATGGTTGGAAAGTAAGAAATGATCTTCCTAAGTAATGCTTTATAAGCAAAAAAAGAGGATTTTTGTATTTGCTACCAAAGATAATGAGTAATTAGTGTTTATTAAATATGAAAAAATCCTGTTTCCTATTCTGCTTATTTTCCCTCTTCTTCTACTCTTCCACTATTGAATTTTACATTTAGATTTGGCCTAGGTTTTGACCTTGAGTTAATATAGATTTTCTCAGTGTCCATTCACTTTCTTTTTTTTTATTAAAAAAATTTTTTTTGAGATTTAGATATTTTATTTTTTAGAAAAATTTCCCATGGTTACATAATTCATGTTTTTACTTTCCCCTTCATCCCCCCCTTGCCACCCCCCCATATCCAATGCACATTTCCACTGGTTTAACATGCATCATCAATCAAGACTTATTTACATATTATTGGTAGTTGCACTGGTGTGATCGTTTCGTATCTACATCCCCAATCGTGTCCGCATCAACCCATGTGTTAAGCAGTTGTTTTTCTTCTGTGTTTCCACTCATACAGTTCTTCCTCTGAATGTGGGTAGCATTCTTTTCCATAAATTATACTAGGTCATTGCATTGCTGCTAGTACAAAAGTCCATTATATTCGATTTTACCACGGTGTATCAGTCTTTGTGTATAAGGTTCTCCTGGTTCTGCTCCTTTCCATATGCATCAAGTCTCCAGGAATTGATGCATAGTGAAAGGTTTCCAGTTCACATGGAATTCCTCCAGTTTATTATTTCTTTCAGCATAATAGTATTCCATCACCAGCAGATACCACAATTTGTTCAGCCATTCCCCAGTTGAAGAGCATACCCTCGTTTTCCAATTTTTTTGCCACCACAAAAAGCATGGATATAAATATTTTTGTACAAGGTTTTTTATCCATGATCTCTTTGGGGGTACAAACCCAGCAATGGTGTGGCTGGATCAAAGGGCAGGCAGACTTTTAGTGTTCTTTGGGCATGATTCCAAATTGCCATCCAGAATGGTTGGATCAGTTCACAATTCCACCAGCAATCCATTGATGTCCCAATTTTGCCACATCCCCTCCAACATTCATTACTTCCACCTGCTATCATTTTATCCAATCTGCTAGGTGTGAGGTGATACTTCAGAGTTCTTTTTTTTTTTAATTTTAAACCCTTAACTTCTGTGTATTGACTTATAGGTGGAAGAGTGGTAAGGGTAGGCAATGGGGGTCAAGTGACTTGCCCAGGGTCCTGGCTCACCTCAGAGTTCTTTTGATTTGCATTTCTCTAATTATTAGAGATTTAGAACACTTTCTCATGTGCTTATTGATACTTTTGATTTCTTTATCTGAAAATTTCCTATTCATGTCTCTTGCCCATTTATCAATTGGGGAATAGCTTGATTTTTTATAGAATTGATTTAGCTCCTTTTTTATTTGAGTAATTATACCTCTGTCAGATTTTTTGGTTATAAAGATTTTTCCCAGTTTGTTGTTTCCCTTCTGATTTTGGTTGCATTGTTTTTGTTTGTACAAAACCTTTTTAATTTAATATAATCAAAATCATTTATTTTACATTTTGTAATTTTTTTCTAACTCTTGATTGGTTTTAAAATTTTCTTTTTCTCATAGATCTGACAAGTATACTGTTTTGACTTAATTTGCCTATAGTTTCCTTCTTTATATTCAGGTCATTCCATTAACTTTCAATTAATAGCATGATGTTAAAGGCTGACAATGCTACCCATTTGTTATTTTGACTTTTTAAAAACCACCAACTTATAACAATTAAATTTAGGTTTTGACTCAATATGAAAGTTATAAAAGTGGTTGCTGTTTATAAAATATTAGCCTCTAACTCAAAATGATTTTTAGCAGCTTTTATTCATAACAAGGTAGAGATAGTGAAAGTGTGAAATATAGGAAGGAGACAAAAGCCTGGTCTAGCCTACCAGCCCTAAGTGCTGCTTCTGTGAAGTCAGGCTCAGCCCCTAGCAGGGGCTTCTCTAAGACCTGATCTCTGCATGGATTTCCCAGTAGTCCTCAGCTAGAAGTCCCAGTGGTGTCTTCAGCCAGAGTTTTACCAATGCAGAATGACTCCTAACAAAAGAGTGTCTCTTTAGCTCTACTCACCTATGCAGAATCCAAGGGAAGAGTCTCTCCAAAGCCAAAGAAGGAACGATATCCAAGGAACTAGTCTCTACAAAAACTAAGGAAGAAAAGAGGCCAAAATATGTTGGTCTCTTTTTTTCTACCCATTTTACCACATCACTTCCTATCTCTACCTCAATTTAAAGGAACCAACTGCAATCTCCCAATTTGCCTTGAACTGCCCAAAGGGGGCATGCTTGTGGCTTTTTGAGGTGTGAACTAGTAAGAGATTTGTGAGCTCTCTTACTTAATGTTTAGCTAGGTACTAAGTAGGGTTATTTTAAGTTCTTGATTTGATTAACTAAAAAATAAATAAAGGGAAAGTTAATTCTATCTTCACAAACCAAATGTACCATAATTTATAATAGCATAGAATTTGAAGCTAATAAACAAATAGACCTAAAAAAAGAACATAGAACATAGTACAAAGAGTAGCACACTGAGCAGGATATAGAAGATATAGAAGTTTGTCATCTACAGGAAACATAAGAACACAGAAGCCAGATAATAATTGACATTTATGTAGTATTTCAAATTAATTTCTATCTCATTGGACCTTTACCAAGACCTGAAAGTCAAAGGTACTATCATCTAATCTATATTATATTTGAGGACATCAAATCTCAGAGATGTTAAGTGACTTGTCCATAGGCACATTAGGAGTCTTACATTATTGAATGTCTAATCTGGAAGTGACCAGAGAATATATTTAGAAAACAGAGAATTACTTGTTTAGAGTTCATTTTGATAGTCTCAGAGGTTACATTTGGACCCCTGATTTTGCTGACTTCAAAACCAGCCATCTCCATTTATTATACTCCAAAGCACCCTTTTCAATCCTAGGTTAAGAAGAGATTGGACTTGTCCAGTGTCACATGGTCAATAATGAGCAGGAACAGAATTATAGTCTAGGTCCTATAACTGGAAAACTGATGTTCTTCCCTTTGTACTATTCTATCTCTTTAAAAATTATGGTAAAATCATTTGTACATGGCTTGTCAACATGTCTTCATTATAACACTTTTACTTCAAAAGGTAGAGGAGAATAAATCAGATGCCATAGAAGACATTCCTTAAAGGAAGAAAGAAAAAAATTCATAACCTATAAGTGCATAAAATATGTTGCCATTTCATTCACAGAATGGGTTTGGGGGGAGGTGATTAGAGAAATGTATCCAAATCAGTTAACTAAATAATTATTGAGCATTTTCTATGTGATAGACACATTGCTACCAATGGAGATACCAAGATAAAAATTATTTACTTCTTAGCATTATGGAACTTAATTCCACTGGACATTTACTCAGATAAATAATGTGAAATAAATGAATATGTTGACTAATTGGTTCATTATTTCTTTACATTATTCATATCATGACCCATCCATGTTTATTCATCCTGAACATCCTTCATCATGTCCTTCAAAACTTTAACTCAGAGGTTCTACCTAATATGCTGTGTGATCATCATTTCTTCTTTTCTTGACATTTTGAGGGTATTTGTAGAGCACACTCACTATCTATTTTTCATCTCTTACTCTCCCTATGTGACCCACCTATCTTCTCTTTCATCCATACAATTCTTTCATTACATCCTTTATTCCTGACTCTTTTCAGTTATTGGTTATTCATGAAGCAAGCTTACATTTAGCATGTGTCTTTTCATTGCCCTCTATGTGATAATCATGTTTATTTCATTGAGGCAGTGGGATTCTATGTCTCATTGCCATATGGCAACAACAGTAAAGTATGGGCCTTTGCTGTTATGGGAAGCTTAAGGAAAGCAAAGTGTTTTGAATTCTTAAAAAAATTCTAGCCTGCTTTCTTCTTGCTTCTTAACTCTGTGCTTAGCTTATTATCTATATAAAATTTCTGTCCCATATATCTACTGTTAGATATTCTCCTTAAGGCTTATCCATTGAGATTTGTGCTAAAATTTAGAAAATCATGATTCTTTATCCATTTTTGTGTGTGTGTAAGGATGTACAGCCCAAAATACTTTGAGTCATCTCACACACACACACAGAGACACATACACATAGTACAGTGTCAGAAGAAAAGTCAAGATGATCAACAATGGCCTGGGATATATTGGATGTCTTTGGAATTTTAATGTCATTTAAAGTTCTAAACCCTCCACTATGCCTGCTTTAGTTGTCTTTATCACCATTCTTCCAGGAGAAATATTTATATTCTTGAGATAGGCACCTCCTTAATTCAATGATGGATTTTCTGCCTTTTGTTTTCCCTCAACATGGTTTAGTTAGTCTGCCAAGATAGTTTTAACAGTGTGGCCCCTGTGAATGCTACAGCTTCTTGGAGCCACAGCTGAGAGTTGAAGAACAGGAACTCTCCAAAGAATCCATAGAATTCGAAGAATTCAGAAATACTCTCCTAAAAGAAAGCACCAAAAATTCACAGAAATATTATAGACAAAATCAAATACTTCATATACATGTGAGGCTTGTATAAAATCTATTGATCTTTCTACTCCTTTATTTCTAGTGAATAAATTTTGAATATGTATATTTCATCTTTTCATAATTTTGCATTAAATTCATGAAGTATCACAGTGAATGTTGATTTGATTTGCAGAGTTTTGTCAGATTCTTCACAGAATTCAACTGCCATTTCCTCCTCATCTTACCTCAGTTTTGGGAATTCAAGTTGTATGTGCAACTACTTTCTGTGCCTTTCCAAGAAATACTTGTGAGCCATCTTTTTTTTGGTTCTAACTTTCTAATCTTTTTCTTTTCTTCTTAAAGATTGACATACTTCAGCTCCTCAAACATCGTCATTCATTAGTATATGGATAAAAACCTACGTTTAGGGTACCAACAGTTAGATAAAAAATTACTGTTAGTCTAAACACTGTATACAAAGTTCTTCCCCTTTTACATTGTATCTTTCATCATCAGTATTGAAAGGAGACTGATAGCTTTATTATTAATATAATTATTTTCCCTGTTCCTTTGGTTGCCATGACCATAAAAAAGACAGTATTTAGCTATGCTAGCCTTAAAAATGAACTCTGTCTTTAACCCTTACTATCTTTAAATCTATTCAAATATGGTAACATTTACAAAAGCTCTTACCATTGCCCTACTGGCAAGGTCTGGCCATCCCTAATCTACCATAAGGCATCAGAGTAGGACTATTATGGAACATATCTATTAAATATAAAATAATTTTAGGAATTAAGAAGTGCTACAATTTGATGAAGGGCATAGAATTCTAGAAAAGCTTGTGTAGAAGGTAAGATCTGAGCTGAGTTTTGAAGGATATAGGAATAGTATAAGGGAAATTGAGTTTAGTTTAAAAATATCTTTAAAAATTGAGGTAACATGTAGTGAGAAGAGAATAGAACACACTATAGTACTGTGAAATGTAGAGTAGAATTGTAAGGGGGTGCACTGGAATATATTTTGGTTGTCCTCATGCAGTGGGACACTAAAATAGGCACTACACAATTCCACAACAGAGTACCACATTGCATCAGTGGGGATCTCTGCAATTATTGCAGCTGGGCTTGGGACCACTGCATGACATTTCTTGACAAAGTTGTTTACTGCCTTCAAATCCTTCATGAATCTCCACTGTGTGTTACACTGGGCATCTATTTTTGGGCTTCTTAATGAGCATTATAAGGGAAGTATATACTGAGATAGTCCATACCAGAATGCCTTGCTCTAATAGGCTCTTTATTATTGGTCTGATACCCTCTGTGGCTTCTTTGCTCAGTCTGTATTGGGATATTTTAGGTGGAGTTCCCTTTTTCACTTCATTCTTGAGAGAAGTTGCTGACTTTAAAATCCCTGCATCTGTAGACTGTTTTGTCCAAACTTCATTAGGAATATCTTTGGGGATCTCAAAGATTGTTCCCTCATGATGTTCTTTCTCATCATTTTCCACTTGTCCCAAGAATAGCAATAGATGATGCTTGAGAGACTGTTTTGGCAGATGTAGAAAGATTTGTCCTGATTTGTCACATTGTATAATCACCCCGATCTTACATAAAAAATTGCACCCTAAAAGATTAAATGGATATTAGGGTATCAGCAGTAATGTATGGTCTGTAAGGGTGAAAAGGGGATTTTATGGGTTCAATATATTAAAGATGGTTGCCAGAGGATTGAACTATTATTAATCCTCAATTAAGAATAATCTCAAATCAAAATGGACTTTTACGGAAGTTTATTTACATGAGAGAAGAGAGAGGTGAAGAAAATAAGAATCTATTTCACTAATTAATCCAGGTAGATCTTAACCCTCAGCGGAGAGTTAAATGGCCTAAGGCCTGGAGGTGAATGGAGCAAACTTCATTCAGAGTCTATAAAAAGAAGTTTCTTAATAGAAATTCAGGAAGATTCAATGTTTAAACTCACCGTGTGGAACAGTTTTGGTCACAAACCAGCAAAGCTCCCTCAGGTCCCCTTCACAAAACCAATAGCAGCCTCACTCACTCAACTCCCTGTTTTAAAGGGGTCATGTATGCATCACTTCCAGTGCCTTCCCCTAACCTAGGTGTCCAATCACAATAGACGCTTTCTCATAGAAAGCGTAGGGGGTGGTCAGTTGATTCTTATTTGTTACTCACTCTAGTGCAAGTGGGTTAGGACCTCCCAGAATTGGAAGGTGCTCTCACCTTTGGTGATTAAATCTAAAGATGGGAAGTGTAGACTTAATCTAATTATCACAGGTCCAAACTGAGTGGTCCAATCTTTACCATCTTAAACTTCAGTTTTGACACTCTATTTGCCCTGTGATCCCTTTTACTTTCACAGACCCCATTATGGTGCTGTTCTCTGATGATGACTTCAGCACAGATCTTGTGGCACCCCTGTGGATCAGAGCTGGATAGATTTGCTTCCCTATTTTTATCATGACCGGTGGCTCTCTGTTCTTGGCAGTTTGATTGACAGCTACTAGTGGAGCTTCTGTGTCCTACATCCTACATCCCATTGATGATATTCATGGACTTCTATTTGCTCTGGCTTAGGACCTTCTAGTTGCAATGCATCATGATGTTGCAGTGCATATGCATCCCGTACATAGCTTGATGTTATTATTGTATCAGTTGTTTCACAGTTCTTTTGATTCTGCTGTTTCTTTCATTGCTTTGAAGCTTGGTGCAGTGAAGCTGCTTCTGGGTATGCTGTTACATTGTATCTCCCTTGTTGCTAACCATCGGTAAGGTAAAGCGCTCTGAGCTTTCCTGTTCGTGATTTGCTTGATAACTGAAAAGTTAGATTCAGGAAAAGTTTGCATTAGAGGAAATCCTTTGTCTATATTGGGATTGTATTGTTGTTCATTCATTACGTCCCAATGCTGTGAGTCCATGCCTATACTTTGTGCATAACTCATAGATCCCATGTCAGTAGGAGAAAACATGATGTTATGCACAGTCTGCATAAGTGACAGAGCTGTTGATTTAAGTTTGCACTCTGTGTTCATTTCTGTTGCTCTGTTTCTCTCCATTCCACTGTCAGTTTGCTTTATATTGGGTTCCTCTATATGCTTGTCTCTAAGCTTTCTTCAGGTGGAGGCATCCCTGAAGTAACACAAGCTTGGAGGTGTGGCAGCTTTTGATTTAAGTCTTCCTTTAAGGTTGGTCTTCATTTAAACTCTTTGGCTGTGGGATCTCATTTCAGACACCCTTCTTTCTCAACGCAGTTTCTCTGTATAATTTCACATTTTGCATTGCTTAGTACTGGAGAGTGGCTTGTGTTAAAGGTTAAGGATATTTCTCTTTCCTTCTCAATGGTCTGTATAGGTACTTCTTTGCAATCAATGTCTGTCTTTGTGTGACACTATGCAGAACACCAAGTTAAGCTCATATCTTCTCCCTTTGTATATTGCTTTAGCATTAGTTGATCTAATTGATTTCCTTGCATGATTTCTGTTCATTCATATCTGGAACAAGTTTATAAAGTTTTGCTGAAGATTGTCTGTTTGCCTTTGCCTATTTTAATGTCATTATGATTATTCGGTGCTATTTCCATTATTTTTAAATTAAAGTTTTGTGTAAGTGCAAGTGTATTTTTCCTATCAGTTTTTGAATCACTGTCTTTTATCCCATAGATTCTATTCCTAATCCCCATAACACTCTTCTCCATCTCCATCTCTTTTTCTGACTTTTCTACATTATCGACTTTTGCTTCAGTATGCCCATTATTTATTACATTTCCCAGCTTCCTTTTTTGTTTTCTTCTGCCTTTCCCGTTTTATATCCCTTTTCTTTTGTTTCTAGTGTCAATACAGCTTCCTTCATTCATAAATTTGTATACAGCCTCACTCTCTGTGCAACATATTTCTCCATTGTGGCTAAACTTGGACTACTGCTAGAGTTTGCATATGGATGGTTGCAGCATTTTGATCTGTTGTTGTATCTATTGCTATTGTTGTTATTATATCTTGAGTTGTTGTAAGTATTCCTTCTATTATTGTTATTACCTCTGGTGGTAAAATTAATTTGGGTCTTGTAATAACAGTCTCTAATGATATGACCAAATTTCTGACACAAAAAACACCTCAGCATTGTGTTGTTGTTTGTTAGTCTCTACTATCGCTGGTTTCTTAGATTTTGGGTTTTCAGGGCCATGTTCTTAATTTCCTTAATTTCTTATTGTTTTATCTTCCTTAAGTTGCTTCTTAAGGTCAGCTATGATATTATTCTTTTCCTTGTCAGTGTTCTTCATGGGCTTAGGCTCTCTATCATGCAATGCATGGATGTAAGATGCAGTCTTCCTCAGGTCTTCTAAGGATAGAGATTTCCATTCCAGGCAATGTAATTTAAAATATATTTGGATTGGATATATTTGGAGTGCACTGCCATTGATGAAAGAACATCTGACATGCTGAAGATAATTTTCAGACATGTCCTAGAATCCAAGGATATTCTCCCCAGCTTCTACCACCCCATCCAGGAAAGGGCCAGGATGTTAAGATTCTCCCTGCCTCAGTTTCTCAAAACATCCCCAACTATCGGGACACTTTGCATTTATTTTCATTGCCTTGGCTATGTCTTCCTTGCAATGTCATTAGGAATGCCATTGATCCCATGGGATGACAATTCCAAGTCCTTATACTCCTGTGGCCAAGAGGGTAGGTTAGGGTTGCTCCTAGTCTCTGTGATGAGCTTGGCCTTTTCACTGGGGGTAAATAATTTTGATAAAAGGATCTCAATGTCCTTAAATATGGGATCATAAAGCCTGACTGCCCTCCTGTATTCCTTGATTGACTTGTATGGGTCTAGGTAGAATGGAGGCATTCTCTTTTTTAGGATCTGATTAACAGACAACTCAGGGAGGGCAAAGATACAGAGATCCAGACTATCATGCTGGTGGAATTGGTAGAGGAATCAAATCAGAGTAATGGCAAAGGGGACTGAAGCAGCAGTCCATATTTTGTCAATTTGTGATGGGACAATGGTCCAGCCTGATTCTGGTAAACTCCATGTTAAAGGCTACAAACCATTCTGAAGTGGGGACCTAGAGATCCTAAAAAAGAGAATACCTCCATTCTACTTAGACCCGTACAAGTCCACAAAGTAAAGGCATAATAGAAGATGGATTTTTCTCTGGGGAACATAGCATTTATAATCCTCAGCTGCTTTCTGTTATTGTATGGCGTATGGAATGGAGTTTATATGCTTTGGATGTTTATGATACCTGAATACTTGCTTGATGTGTCCCACCACAATTTGGCAAAATACTGCATTGTTTGAAGCCCTAAAGAAACAGATTAAAGATAGGTCTATCAGATTATCTAAAGATAGACCTATCTTTAATCTGTTTCTTTAGGGCTTCAACCAATGTAGAATTTTCATCTCCCTTGCCAAAGATATGTTTAATCAGTTTCCTTAGTGTCCAATATGCTTGGAGTAGTGATAGCATGACAGTTCCACAAGTTGGGATAAAGGCAAAGATCTGATCTAGGCTGATTTTAAGCCATTTGTATGTATTGTGTAGCCTCAGTAGTTCAAGCAAGCTATCTTCCCCAGAGAAAAATCCATCTTCTATTATGCCTTTACTTTGTGGACTAGTAAAGTCTGTCCCACTGGTAATGCTGCTTGACAACTCTTGTGTCAATATGGCTACCTCTAGAGTCTTTCCCCAGCCCTGTTGTAATGGTTGCTTAGGTTCAGAGTCTTAGCTGACTCAGGCAATTGTAAAAACAGCAGGCTCCTAGAGTGGGGGATGGGTGAGGGAAGTGAAGCAGAGCCAGTTGAAATTCTCTCACAGATCAACTCAAGAGCCTACTGAATTACTTTTGGGGATATAGACTAATGGATTCCCTATAAAGAGTGGATTGACACATTCCTTATATACAGGATTGGATGACGGAATGCTTCCCAGTAAATAGAGAGGTCTTTAGTCTATTTGTGATATAAACAGACCAAGATAGTTGGACAAACTTATTCACAGCCCTTCTCTGCCTAACTGAATTTCTGATGAAAATCGTGGTCACTTCTCCAGTAAGTCTGTGGCTTGTTCTCCTCATAAATACTTAATTGGATGAACCAAACACTATCTGAACTGATATAAATATTTTAATAACAGACTGGAAGTAGAGGAAAGGTAGGAAGGATGAAGGAAAGAGGATATGGGAGATCTCTATTGAATATCTTTTGAAGCCTAATAAGTCTTTGAATCCGGCCAGGGCAAAAGCACCAAACCTCAATTTATCTTCCCCTCTGTCCACTAGGCATTCCTTCCTAACTGTTTCTAGATGAATTAATGATGATAAGCGGGATTATTGAAGGTGTCTGTTAATGATGTTAAAGATAGAGAAATTGGCTCCTGAATGAGTCTCTATCTCTCAGTAGTCTTTAAGTGCAGGGTCAGACTTGGCAGGAATTCAAAGATGGTCACAGGAACAGATGCCAAAGGGTCAGTAATGGTTTGAGTCTGCTTATCTAGGAAATAATAGGTTAACACCATCTCCTCCTATCAGCTCCCCAAAACCAACTTCTCAGCTTGGGGTTCTGTCCTCTTCTCCAACAGTCTTCAATTGGCCCTCCCTTCTTGGGGTTCTGGTGCACTCCATTAAAATTCTACCCTACAGAAAAGAATAATCAATTTAGAGTGAGGTTACCTGAGTTAGCTGAATAGTCTTGATACTTCCTAGCTATGTGAAATTATGTGAGAGTCCACTTTCCTGAGTATAAATTTGCTTATCTGAAAAAAGGGGGGGAAAGCTTATAATTATATTTAGATTGGTTTTAGTTTGAATATTTCAATACCTGAGATTGTAGCCATTGTCTAAATGTTGGACTTGTTACAGTCATTTGATTTTTGGTCAGAAGCAGTTTAGGTGTCCACTAAAAATCCCAGAAGATCATGTGAACAAACTATTCTGGGAAGTTTCAAGCACACTTTTTTAAATTCTTAGCGGCTGTATGATACTAATCCTATCAGTAATTCTGGTTGCAGTCTCATAAAACCTTGTAATGCTGGATGACTTCTGGTCTTCATTCATGTGAAGAATGTCTTGTAATTATGTTTATTTCTTGTGTGTATCTTGGCAGGTAGATTCCTAACTAATTTAAATTATCTGTAGTTATTTAAAATGGAATTCATCTTTCTTTTGTGGTTAGGTTTTGTTAGCAATATATAGAAATACTGATCATTTACATGGGTTTATTTTTATATTTTGCAATTTCCCTAAATTGATTAATTGTTAGGACTAGTTATTTTAGTTGATTCTCTAAAGTTTTCTAAGATACCATTCTATCATCTACAAAACATATACCTTTTCTCCTCCTTTTTAGAGTCTTTACTTTATTGTTTTGTCTTATTTTTTGGCCAGCATTAAAGGGAAATAATGAATGATAATGCTGATAAAGGATATATTTGTTTCATCTTTGATCTAATTAGAAAGGCATCTACTTTATCTCTACTACCAATACTATTTGTTTTCTTAAATTTTATTTACAATTTCAAGAAAAGAAATAAATTTGTTTCTATGCTTTTTTTTTTAATAGGAATGCCAAAAGGTTTTGCGTGTGTGTGTGTTTTTCAGCATCTATTGATAAAATCATATGATTTATTTCTTACTGATATGGTCAATTATTCTTATTGATGTGGACAATTATTCTAATATTTTCTGGATATTAAACTTCCACTGCTTTTCTAGTGTAAATATAACCTGCTGAAAGCATATGATCTTCATTATATTACTGTTTTAATGTTCTATATAGTGTTTTATATATTTTTTCTCCCAATATTTATTAGGAAAATTGGTCTGTAACTTTCCTTTATTTCTTTCACTATGTGGCAGATTTCATTTTCTAGTTGTTCTGAGAGATATTGCCATTTTTCATAAATAATTTCTTGAAAAGTGATTTCTAGGCTCGTTTTTGATCATGACTTTTTTTGTAGTCCAGTATTCATTAAATTATCTCTTCTTGATCTATTTTCTAGATGAATTGTTTTTCCTAGGAAATGTTTCCCATTTTCCCCCTTTCTTCAGCATTTTACATTGTTTCATGATTTCTCGCTATCTTATGAAATAATTACCTTCTCTGTGACAGATTCTGTTTTTTGTTTTTTGGTTTTTTTTAGCATTGTTTTCTTCAGCAAACTTTTGTTCCTCTTTTATCATCTGGTTAATTTTTCTCTTGTTTATTTTTCCCATTTTTTCCCTCTGAACCTCATATTTGATTTAAAATAATTGATTTTTCTATTTTAAACAACTCTTTTATTAGCTGTTCTAGGAATTCTTATTGGGCTCGTGCCCAATCTACATTTTCTTTTAGGCCTTGCATGAAGATGTTTTCAAATCATTGTCTTCTTCTCAGTTCATGTCTTCAGTTTTTCTGTCACCATAGTATCTTTTTATGGTCAGGTTATATATTTTGTTCTTGTTGTTATTGTTTACTCATTTTCCTATTCAATTTCATAACTTTAAATTTTATGTTAGATATCAGTTCTGCACACATCTTGAGGAATGGAGGGAGAAGATTGACTGAGCTTCTGTTTATTATATTCTCCTTCTTCCACACATTGATCTCAGGGCTCATACTTTTTAGGTACCTCCAAATTATGATCTGTGGAGAAGTGTAATCACTGTCCTTTTCTATTCTGTGCTCCTAATCTAAGTAGGACATCTGTTTTCTCATGATTTTGGATGTTCCTCTCTGCCTTGAGGCTTTGATATGGAACTAGGTAACAGATGACAGAGATGTCTGGTGACATTTAGTCCAGTGCTTAGGATCAAAAAAGGATTTCCTTGAGGTGTTTTTTGACAATATCCTCTAAGCATCCCAGAGCACTGGTGCTACTTCAGCTGCCATTGCTGCTTTCAGGTGCTACCACCTACTGCGGCTGCTGCTACCACCATCTGGCCTTATTTTCACCTTGCTCTTGTCTTGCCCCATCCTAATATTTGAAGATCTTTTTTTCTTTATTTTTCAAATACCTTGGGCTGGGAAAAAAACATTTTGTCTTTTTCTTTATTTTCACATTCAGAAAGCTCTTCAATATTTTTATGGCAATTTTTTGGAAGATGATTTTTGGGGAGATTTGGCAATTATTACCTTTCATTCTATCATCCTGACTTTTTCCTCCATATATTTGTTTTTATCATACATTCTCCTCAACTTGATAAGGTTATTCTGGGTCTGTTATGCTCTGTGAAACTGATTAATAACCACTAAATTAATAACAGATTGATTGGGAAACTAGAAGTCCAATTTACAAATTTACCCTGTGAATGTAGCTGACAAGCAGATGGAAATATTTGGGTTGCCTAGACAATGTTTTCTCTTCTTAGTAGAAAAGTCTATTCTGGAAAATAAACTAATTTGGTAATATTAATGAATATTTGTATCCAATTATGATAGTGTGTAAACGGAATTAGCTTGTCCTCATTCATTGTTTAGACTCTAGCCATCAGAAATAATGTCACCCCACCGAACTTAGAATTAAATGGGGAAAAAAAATTAAGTGGGGAGGGGAAGGTCTGTTACCCACATGTGACAATAAGTAACAAATCAAAAACAAGGGACTGCCCTTTGGGCAGTGCAAAACAATGTTGAGGCTACCATTTGTCCACTTGAAACTGGAGATGGATGCGGGAAATGATGAAAGATGCTATCTTTTAAATATGATGGTAACTTCCTAAATATGATGGTAACTTCAAAGTTGGTGCTTTGAACTTGGTGTAGAAGGATCTCTGGCAAGACCTCAGACTGCTTCCCTCTGAATTGTCACATGGGTAAGTTAGGCTGACTTCCTTTCTCCTCCCTTGGAGTTTCTAGAGGCTCTACCCTCAAGGAGGCCTCTCTTGCCTCTCTAATTGTAAAAGACCGTGTGGCTAGAAGCCTTGTTTAATTAACCTCTGTGCCCCAACTGCTGGGGCCTCTAAATTCCTACCTGGTTCAGGCCTCTGGTCTGGGACAGAGTTTCTCTCTCTCAATTTCCTTACCTTCAACCTTACTAATTAAAAAAAAAACAAACAAACAAAAAAAACTTACATAAAAGTCATCCTGACTTGGGTCTATTTTAATTTGAAATTGAGTTAATCTGATTTCTGGCAACCATACCTTAAATATCTAGTTTTAACTTTTACAGTAGCCCATTGTCCCATCTTTACTGTAGGAATATTGGTCACATGCATGCTTTCCTTCTCACTATAGCATCTGTTTTAGCTCTTCACATAGGCTATTTTAGTAATTTTTAGATTGACTTCCTTGTTTCCCATTTTCTCCTCTTTTTTGAATTTGATATGCTGCTGTTTCCATAATTTTCTTATTATAATGCTATAATTTCAGTACTCTTGTGCTCTATAATATTCTGTGGTTCCTCATTTTAATGCATAGAAACTATGAGTTTTTATTAAAACATTAAAAGCTTGAAAAATATATGGGGGATTCTGTATTTCCAGCCTTACTTAATTCATTTTATCTTCAGAAAACTAAAGCTACTTAATGATTTATAAGTGGTTTTAACCCTCAAATTTCACCCAATCTTTAAATATTGGCTCATTACCTATCCATTTAATATACTATGGAATATAAATTCCTGGCTCCATCTTTCAATATTTCTGATGATTAAAATTCTTATAAAAGGCAATATGGCATTTTTAGAGATTGAAACTTAGGGTCAATAAAACTATGAGTCTGAATTTTGCCAGGTGTGCTTGCTTGACATGCCTGTGACAAAATCACTTAAACTGTATTAGCTTTTACTATTTCATTTGTTAAATGATGATGTTATTTTAAAAAATCTAACTGCTGATAGAGTTTAAAGATCAAATAAGTGGCTATATTGGAAGCATTCAAATGACAATGATGTTTATTACTGCTTCTTATTTTTTAGTAACCTCACTTATAAAAATAGGTATTGTGTCCTCCAATTAAAAGAAAATTGAAAAAAAAATTAAGAATTCTTCCTTTATAACAATGAAAAATACTCATATAAAACTAACTGGCATTTAGAAGCATATGACTTTTTTATCATGAGGTGTTTGGGATTGTTTTAGATCATTGCATTACTAAGAATAGCTAAGGCATATGCAGTTGTTAATTGTACAGTATTCCTGTCACTGTACAGTATTCTCCTGGTTTTGCTAATTTCACTCTGTTCCAGCTCATGTAAGTATTTCCACAGTTTTCTGAGCTCTTCTTTATCATTTTGTACAGCACAATACTTTTTTATTACAATCATAAATTATAACTAAGTAACTTACTCATATAGTCCTCAATTGATGGATATTCCCTCCTCTTCCAATTCTATTTCCCAACAAAAAGAGCTACTTTGTGTGTGTGTGTGTGTGTGTGTGTGTGTGTGTGTGTGTGTGTGTGTGTGCATATAGATCTTTGTCCCTTTTGTCTTTTTCTCTCTTTGGGATATAAACTTATGTGAAATTAGAATTTTCTCTTAGAACTCTCTTTCTCAGCTTCCCATTTTCCTTCTTGCATTATGTGCTTACACTTTGAAGATAAAGTTTTGAGTGTAGATCCTCCCTCTCTCTCTCTATTATCTTTGAGGTGATCAGGTGGTACCATGGCTGAGAGCCAGGCATGATCAATTAGGTTAGATTAGGCTTTAATCTACTTTCTCTATATTTAGTGATTACTAATAAAACTCTATGGAAAGATGTCCAGGTTAAGATGGCAGCATAGTAAAAGCAGCTCCTTAACCTCTCCTAACCCATACATATAGACTCCTCAAGAGGACATAAAAACAAATCCAGACGAACAGAGGGACCCCACAACAGGGAGGAGCATTGAAGATACATGGAATTGGGACATTTCCATGCTATAAGGGTATGAAATAGCTCTCACCAAAATGCAAGCTGAGAAACCCCCTTCCCCCCATACCACCTACAGTGCCAAAGCCAGTGTACAAGAGTTAGAGAAAGTTTGGGGCATTCATTAAGTTCTTGGAAGGTACCTGGGATCACTATGGCCTGCTCCTGAAAGCAGCAAGACTTAAGACTCCAAGAGGCTAAAGAACTGGACTTTGAACACAGACCTTGGGCACAGGCCCTGAGCATGGACCTTGAGAACAGGCCCGGGCCTTGGGTGGGCACCCAGTGCAGAGGGGTGCATGAGTGTGAGACTGTTAAGGAGCTTTGGGCAGGGGAGCAAGCAAAGGGACCACCAGGTGGCTTGACCCTGAGAACAACTAGACTTAAGACCTCAGGAGCCTAAAGAGTGCAGACTGACCCTGGGTGTGAGGATAAAAGTGAGAGAGCACATGGTGCTTTGACTCCAATGAAAGCTGCTCCACAGCTCAATAGGATAGGCCAGTGGTTCCCAAACTTTTTTGGCCTACCGCCCCCTTTCCAGAAAAAATATTACTTAGTGCCCCGTGGAAATTATGAAACTATTTATTGAACTCAGAATAGAATGTAATACAAAAAAGTGTGGCCATCGCCACCCACCCTGGATCACTGCATCACCCACCAGGGGACAGTAGAACCCACTTTGGGAATCACTGGGTTAGGCAGAGAGCCTGTCTTCTGATTGAGACTTCTGATTGAGAAAGAAATAATAATAATGGCAAACCAGGCACAAGAACCTCAAAAGAGAAAGATCAAGAAGAAATCTTTTATATTCAACAACTTTTACACAGAAAAATTCCAGACAACAGAGAAAACAGCAGAGAACAAACAAGTAATCACACCCAAACTTTCCCCCCAAAATGAAAATTGAACACAAACTCTTGAAGAATTCAAATCTGAAATCATGAGAAAGATGGAAAATATTTGACAAGAGAAGTGGGAAATAGCTCAAAAAGAAATTAACAGGCTAAAAGGCAGAAACTACAAACTGGAGAAAGATGCCCCCAAAATCAAATGGAATGATGAGCAAATTGGAGACGAATATTAAATAGCTGGAAAACAGGATAGGCCAAACAGAAAAGGAAAATCAAAAGATTATAGCGGAAAACCAATCTCTAGAGACCAGAATTGGGCAAGTAGAAGGCAATGATCTCTCAAGACAGCAAGAACAAATAAAGCGAAGTCAAAAGACTGACAAAATAGAAGGAAACATGAAATATCTCACTAATAAATTGACAAATCAAGAAAACAGGTCTAGAAGAGACAATTTGAGAATCATTAGTCTTCCTGAAAAAGAATTTAATGGAAATTTGGACTCCATACTACAAGAAATTATCCAACAAAACTGCCATGAAGTTCTTCAACAAGAGGGCAATATAGACATTGAAAGGATCCACAAATTAACCTCTACACTAAACCCTGAGAAAACAACCTCCAGGAATATAATAGCCAAATTCAAGAGCTTCCAAGTAAAAGAAAAAAAATTATAAGAAACTAGAAAGAGACAATTCAGATATTAAGGAGCACCAATCAGGATCACACAGGACCTGGCAGCCTCCACATTAAAAAAAAACCCTCAAATCTGTTATACAATATTCAGAAAGGCAAAAGAACTGGGTCTACAACCAAGGATCATCCATCCATCAAAACTGACTATATACTTATAGGGGAAGGTATGGGCATTCAATAAGATATAAGATTTCCAAGTATTTGCACAGAAAAGACCAGGACTAAATGGAAAGTTTGATATCCAACCACAAAAAACCAAGAGAAACATTAAAAGGTAAATAAGAAACAGAGGGGAAAGAACGAAAACTCTTATTTTTGAAATTGCCTCTTTAAAGGCTTCAAAAAGATCAAATTGTTTTTATTCCTATATGGAAAAATGTCTCCAGCAAGTGACCAAGAGGATCATCCACCATGATCAGGTGGGATTTATACCAGGAATGCAAGGTTGGTTCAACATTAGGAAAACCATCCACATAATTGACCATATCAACAAGCAAACGAACAAAAACCACATGATTATCTCAATAGATGCTGAAAAAGCCTTTGACAAAATACAGCTTCCATTCCTATTGAAAACACTAGAAAGTATAGGAATAGAAGAACTTTTCCTAAAAATAATAAACAATATATATCTAAAACCATCTACAAGCATTATATGCAATGGGGATAAATTAGAAGCCTTCCCAATAAGATCAGGCATGAAACAAGGGTGCCCATTATCACCTCTATTATTTAACATTGTTCTAGAAACACTAGCAGTGGCAATTACAGAAGAAAAAGAAATTGAAGGTATCAAAGTGGGCAAGGAGGAGACTAAGCTATCACTCTTTGCAGATGATATGATGATCTACTTAAAAAATCCTCGAGAAGCAACTAAAAAGCCAGTAGAAATAATCAACAACCTTAGCAAAGTTGCAGGATACAAAATGAATGCACATAAATCATCAGCATTTCTATATATTTTCAACATTTCATAGCAGCAAGAGTTAGAAATAGAAACACCATTTAAAATCACCCTAGACAATATAAAACACTTAGGAATCTATCTACCAAAACAAACACAGTAATTATACAAACACAACTACAAAACACTTTCCAAACAATTAAAACTAGGCCTAAACAATTGGAAAAACATTGATTGCTCATGGGTAGAATGAGCTAACATAATAAAAATGACCATTCTACCCAAATTAATTCATCTATTTAGTGCCATACCTATCAAACTACCAAATAACTTTTTTACTGAACTAGAAAAAATATAACAAAGTTCATTTGGAAGAACAAAAGATCAAGCATATCAAGGGGAATAATGAAAAAAAAAACATGAAGAAAGGTGGCCTAGCACTACCAGATATTAAACTATACTATAAAGCAGCGGTCATCAAAATGATATGGTACTGGCTATGAGACAGAAGGGAGGATCAGTGGAATAGACTTAGGTTAAGTGACGTCAGCATGATAGTGTCCTATAAACCCCAAAAGCCCAACTTTTGGGACAAAAATTGTTGGGAAAAATTGGAAACAATATGGGAGAGATTAGGTTTAGATCAACATCTCACACTCTACACCAAGATAAATTCAGAATGAATGAATGATTTGAATATAAAGAAGGAAACAATAAATAAATTAAATGAACACAGAACAGTATACTTGTCAGAACTATGGGAAAGGGAAATTTTTAAAACAAAGCAAGAGTTAAAAAATATTACAAAATGTAAAATAAAAAATTTTGATTATATTAAATTAAAAAAAATTGTACAAACAAAACCAATGCAACTAAAATCAGAAGGGAAAGAACAAACTGGGAAAAAATCTTCATAACAAAAACTCTGACAGAGGTCTAATTACTCAAATAAAAAAGGAGCTAAATCAATTCTATTAAAAAATCAAGCTATTCCCCAATTGATAAATGAGCAAGGGACATGAATAGGAAATTTTCAGATAAAGAAATCAAAAGTATCAATATGCACATGAGAAAGTGTTCTAAATCTCTAATAATTAGAGAAATGCAAATCAAAAGAACTCTGAGGTACCACCTCACACCTAGCAGATTGGCTAAAATGATATCAGGGGAGAGTATTGAATGTTGGAGGGGATGTGGCAAAATTGGGACATCAATGCCTTTCTGGTGGAGTTGCAAACCGATATAACCATTCTGGATGGCAATTTGGAACCACGTCCAAAGAGCTCTAAAAGACTTCTTGCCCTTAGATCCAGCCATACTATTGCTGGGTTTGTGCCCCAAAGAGATCATTGATAAAAAAAAAAAAAAAAAAAAAAAAAAAAAAAAAAAAAAACTTGTACAAAGATATTTATAGCTGTGCTTTTTGTGGTGGCAAAAACCTGGAAAATGAGGGTATGCCCTTCAATTGGGGAATGGCTGAACAAATTGTGATATATCTGGTGATAGAATATTATTGTGCTCAAAGGAATAATAAACTGGAGGAATGCCATGTGAACTGGAAAGATCTCCAGGAATTGATGCAGAGCGAAAGGACCAGAGTCAAAGGAACATTGTACATAGAGCCTGATACACTGTGGTAAAATCAAATGTAATGGACTTCTGTACTAGCAGCAGTGCAATGACCTAGCACAATTCTGAGGGATTTATGGAAAAGAATGCTACTCACATTCAGAGGAAGAACTGTAGGAGTGAAAACATAGAAGAAAAACAACTGCTTGAACACATGGGTTGATTCGGACATGATTGGGGTTATAGATGCAAAACGATCACATCAGTGCAACTATCAATAATATGTAAATAAGTCTTGATTGATGATGCATGTTAAACCAGTGGAAATGTGCATTTGATATGGGGGGGAGTGCAAAGGGGAGATGAAGGGGAAAGTAAAAATATGAATCATGTAACCATGGAAAATTTTTCTAAAAAAAATAAAATATTTAAATCTAAAAAAAAAAACTATGGAAAATAAAACTTGGAGTTATCATTATTGATATTAATTTAAATCTTACTTTTTTTTAGCAACCAGAAGTCTGGATTTTAGGACCCTTCCTCCTCTCTAAGTTGGTAGAGCAAGATTTTCAATAGTCAAAAAGACAGATTAGCTTTAAAAGCCTCTGCTTCCCTTGTTGCTCCTCCTCCTGCTCCCACTATGTTCTTGCTAATGTTCTTGCTAATAAGCTGTTTTTTCCTGTACTGGTTTTTTTTGTTTGTTTGTTTTCCTGATGCTCCACCCTGCTGCTCCTGGCCAAAATAGATTATCCACTTCCCACTGCCTCCCACCTTGAGTTTGTATGCATTTGCCTATGCTAGCTTCCCTCCCACAGCCCTGCTGATCCCCGAGTTTCCTACATGGCATGTAAGAAGGTAATCCCTTTGGGATGCCTGAATAGAGCTGAGTAGCTGGCCCCTTGCCTCCTGGTGTGGCTATACCCCTTCTGCCCCACTACATGGATGTCAAGTGTGGGCTAGACACTTTTCAGCCGAGCAACACATAGCGGATCAGCTCATCCATGCTATCCACCCCAACCCCAGCCTGGCTAACCCATGGGAATTCCATTTTCCTGACTGTGGGTTTTGGGGGGACTGAGGTGTCATGGGGCCACTGGCTTTACCCCTGGGAGGGGGGAGGGAACCAAACTCCTCTCCCAAACATTCTTCACAAGGCTCTTACCCCTAGTCAGTACATACTAGTAGAGCCACGTCTAGATAGGAAGTAGATTTGCAACCAATTTAATAATTAGATTTAAAACTATTGACCACTATAAAAAAGCAGTGCATTACCTCTTTAGAATGTGTTTTCTTTCTGCTATTTCTGGATGTCCTTCTACCAATTGATATTTTGAAATTTATCCATTCCCCTCCAAGGAAAAAACAACTGAAATATATCTTAGATAATTTCAAGATGCAGAAGGGAGATTATGCATGGTCTCTGTAACATATCCAATATGGGGTTCATCTACACTATGTTCAGTGCGGAAATCTTCCTCAGTATGGAGAACCCCAAAAGTTTGACCAAATAAATCCAGATGGATGATGATACTCGGGAGGGGAAAGGACCTTACAGAGGCTGGAGATGAATTTTAAGCCTTTTCAGACTCCATTGCCTTGCTGATGTTAACTATTTCAGTTCATTCCTCTCCAAATAGTGAAGAAGTCTCTGTAATGCAGTTATTGGAATTGGAGAAAAGGACTCTTGGATTCATTGTTCACATGTAAAACCTTATATTAACACTGAGCACCTGTATCCTATCACACTTATTGTATCTGCTGATAGTTTGCTTTAAAATTCAATTTTGTTTTTTTATGTTCACATATTAATCTAATCCATAATATTCTGCTACTCTGTCATTTTAAGCTACTACTTTTTGGCCATTAGCTATATGTTGTTATATTGTATTTATTTGTACCTTCCCCCTATGATTGGACTGGAGTAAATACCATTATAAAAGTCTATAAACAACTTGGACAAATCCTTTTCCATTGCAAAACCATAGGTCCTTATGGATGCTGGGTTTGTCACCAGATCTATCGAGGTCACAAGTTTCCTTAATGGCCTTTTGTTCCTTTTTGCCTTTGTTAATTGTCACATAGATGATGGATGCCATCAAACTGGTTACAACTTGTATACACTATTTGAAGAATTTAATGAGCTAATAATCTCAATTGACTTTAGTCTTCAGAAGTGATTTTAAGATATCTAGGAGCACCACTACCTCTGACTGATCATTTGCCTACCTTTAAGCTGTTCGTAACCAGAGGTAAGGAACCATTTAGTAGCTGAAGTGAAGTGCAATAGCACTATTGTATTCCCCACCTCCACATTTATAAGAATGTAATGGATACGATAATGAGATTAAATCTACCCTGCCCATTCTTAAATCTAATCACCAAAAGTATAAACAACTAACTCTCAAGTGGGGAGGTCTGGGACCCACACGTGCAAAAATGGGTGATGAATCAGAATTGACTGACTACCCCTTAGGCAGTCCTAAGAAAAGCATCTGTTGTGACTGGACAAGTAAACTAAGAGAAAGGCACAGGAAGTGATGAAAGAAATGGCCTGAATGAATTGAAAGAACTTCCGGGGCTCAGCCCTTTTTGGCTCTTGGCTACTTGCTTCTGGTGGTGGGTGACTAGGACCTGGAGGAGCTCCAACCACTGGCTGAGACCTTGGACTAAGTGAGATTACTGTTAATGTCTCCTTTGGAATTACACATGGTGAAGGTAAAGACTTCCTGGATTTCTCTAAAGGAACTGTTTTTCAAAAGAGACTCTGTGACTGAAACTTCCACTTAATTCACCTCCAGGGCCCTCTGGACCTCTAGCCCTGAGCTCAAGGCTGAGCCTCTTCCAGTTGAAGACTAACTAGATCTACCTGGGTTAAACTAGGGGGGCAGAGCAAATTACTTAGTGTATTAGATTAGATATACTATCTATCTTATTCTCTCTCTGATTTTCTTATTTTCTCTTCCTCTTTTCATTTGTAAATATACTTCCATAAAAGTCATTTTGACTTGAGATTATTTTTTAATTGGAGATGGATAATTATTCAATTCCATGTGAACAAAACTTTTAATATTCACTCAACCAAAACCGCATTTTACCCCTTAGGTGGATGAGACACTATGATATTCCTTGTTTCCACATTGCAATGGATCTGATATATAAATGGATGCCTTTTATGGCTGTTACAATACCACAGGAGGAAGGGTTTCATAAGGGATTTTTTCCCATGATGAGTTATAATCTCATCTGGGAGAGACTGTAGAATTTCCCAAGGGACTTAGTTATCCCTGGGCATGGTTTTTTTTTTTTTGTTGTTGTTGTTTTTTAACTCTTCAGCTTACTCTACCCTTCCACCAGAATGATCTAGATTTTTGGTGGCATTTTAGAACCAAAAGGTCTTCATCAGAAGTACACAGGTTTTTCTGGGCTCTCCTGCCAAATTTTAGAATGATGGCATTAATTTACTTTGTTAGCAATATCTCAGCTAAGGTTGAAAAATTAGCTAGACCTGGAGAACTTGTGACAAATATCCATAAACTTCTCAGATTTTTAAATGACACACAACAAGTAGCTATAGAGACTCATGTGAATCATAATGATAGAAGTTTGTTTGCTATTGTCATTAAATGGATTCTTGTGGTTTGGGGGATTTGGGTATTTCTTTGAATGTGTATTAGCTGCTGCATTACTGTTTTAAAAAGCTGTTACTTGGTGAAAATCATGTGCACTCACACTGTGGATTATGGCCAAGTTAAAAGGGAAATGAATCTCATTTTTGGGTTAGAAACCTTTGTATTGTGCCTCTATTTGGCTGGCATCTTTTCATGGAATGTGAACTATATATTTTTTATTTTAAAAAAATTATTATTGTTTTTCCTTGTATGTGCAATAGAGTATTTGAATTTTCTTTTTTCTCTCATTTTTTGTACTTGAAGCACATTATCAGTATTAATGGCTTTAATGTTTGTTTTTTATTTTTATTTTGCACTAGGGTAAGTTATGTCCATTAGCCCTAATGTTGATGAATAAGCAAAAGCTTTAGACTATGGAAACCTGCCATTGATTGTTAAATATTATGGGACTTTGATTAATGATTGTGTCTGATTCCAGGAGAAGGGATCACAAAAGAGTCAATACACAGTACCAAGGAGCACAAAGTTGACCTGTACAGTGCCTAGAAGCACAAGGTTAAGGAGACCAACCAATCCCAGTAGGATTGATGAGATTCTGTGCCAAGACAGGGGACTTGAATTTATTTTGGGGTTTGAGGGAATGGCTATTTGACATCAGACACAGGATTTCCCCATGCCAGATCCAGATAAGTACCTAAGTTTGGCTGCCATTTTGGCTCCCCTATCCCTGAGAGTGAATGTAAAATCAGACCAGGGAATCATACTTCCCTTTTACTTCAAAATCTAGTCCCTTTTCTTTCTTTATAGTATGGCAGTTTTCTGTAGTCTTAGCTACAAATGGGTAAGTGCTTCATTTTTACAATTGTCCTACAGGCTTGCAGGATATATATCACTTTAATTCAGCCCTGATCCAAGGTCCCGTTATGGGATTATTCTTGCTTACTCAGAATTTTATATACATAGATTTTGATTTTTTTCTTTTTTCCCCCAAATTCTATTTTTTTCTATTTTATTTATTTTTTATGTTTTGGTTTACTTTTGACAATTGATTCATATGCCTCATAACTCAGCCATGTATCTCGAGGTGATCTGGGTGTTTGTGAACACCCTCCTCAGGGAGGATTGTATAATTATGCTAGAATGCAAGGTTTAAAATATTTTGGAGAAATTTTTTTAGGATAAGAAAGTTGCTATTTCCCCAAATCAAGAAAGTGAACTGTTTGGAGAAGACACCATAAAGGAGCCTGAAGAAACCACACACTGCACAAAAAGATCCAGAATGAAATTTGGGATGTACTGAATTGAACTGTGAGTGTGTGGTTGAATGCATTAATTTTGAATGTAAACTCTTATGCCAAAGGGGATTACCCCCAACTGGCTTTTAGCTGATGTACCTAGCAATCATTTGTTTTGTTCTCTTTCTCTTTTATTTCCCTCTTATCTCCAAATTATTGCAATTTCCCCTTAGAAAGTGCAATACTGTATGTACCTCTAGTTAAAGATATTTAGAGATATAAGTTGGTTATGTGTAATGATTCATTGAGGAAACTAGGCCAAGTAAATTGGGGAGACTTCTACACGCTCATTTTCCAATGGAATCGCAGGGGGGATTGTTTAATTAGAATTTTCTCCCCAGAACTCTCTTACCCAGTTTCTCATTTTACTTCTCACATTATGTACTTATACGTTGAAGATAAAGTTGTCAGTGTAGCTCCTCCCTCTTTCTCTATTCCCTTGGAGGTGGCTGGGTGTGACCATGGCTGAGAGCCAAATGGTGGTCAATTAGATTAGATTAGGCTTTAATCTGTTTTCTCTATCTTTAGTGATCAATAATAAACTATGGAAAATAAGAACCTGGAGTTATCATTATTCATATTAATGTAAATCTTACACTTAGTAACAGTATAGTCAGTTTAAAGGATATGTACTATTTTATAACCCTTTGGGAATAGGTCCAAATTGCTCTACAGAATGGTTGAATTAGTTCAAAACTCTTCCAACAATGCATTACACCTCCTCCAAGTTATGTCATTTTTCTTTTCCGTCATAATAGCCAAGCTGAGAATTGGGGTAGTATCTCAGAATTGTTTTAATTTTCATTTCTCTAATTAAGAGTTATTTAAAGCATTTTTTGCATGACTATAAAGAACTTTAATTGCTTTGTCTGTGAACTGCCTGTTCATAACCCTTAACCATTTATTCATTACAAAATTACTTGTATTCTTATACACTCAAACTCGTTTATATATTTAAGAAATGGGGTCTTAATAAAAAGAATTGTAAAAATGTTTGCAGTATTATGATTACTCTGTATTTTCTCTATCCAATTTCTCTTGGTGTAGTCTCTGACCACCATTTCTTCCAATTTGCTGTCCTTTCTATTACCCCTCCTCCCTTCTCTTATACCTTTTCCCTCCTACTTTCCTGCAGGATAAAATAGAGTTTTATACCCAATTTATTGTGTATAGTCTTCTCTTATGGAGTCGGTTTTGATGAATATAAGATTCATGTGCTCTCCTCCCTACCTTCCCCATCTTCACCTCCACTGCAAAAGTTCTTTCATGCCTCTTTAATTTGCAATAATTTACCCAATTCTATTTTTTCCATCCCCCCTTATCCCAATGAGTTCTTTCTCATGTTTTAATTTAGTTGTTGCATTATTCCATCATATTCAACTACCACTCTTCCCCTCTATATATGCTTCTTCTAAAAACCATAATAATGATAAAGTTCTTAGGAATTAGATGAATTACCTTTTCATGTAGGTATGAAAATAGTTTAACCCTATTAGATGTCTTTGGATACTCTTTCCTAATTACCTTTTTATTCTTCTCTTGAGTCTTCTTTTTGAGAGTCAAATTTTCCATTCAGTTTTACATTTTATTGGGAATGTTTGAAAGTCCTCTATTTTATTGAATACTCATTTTTGTCGCAAAGGATTATTCTCAGTTTTGCTAGTAGGTTATACTTGATTGAAGTCTTAGTCCTTTGCTCTCAGTAATATTGTATTCCAATACACCAGTTCTTTAATTCAGAAGCTGCTAAGTCTTTTGTTATCACAATTATTACTCAATAATATTTTAATTTCTTCTTTTTGGCTAATTACAAATATTTCCCTTGATTTGGGAGTTTAGGAATTTGACTGTGATATTCCTGGGATTTATCATTTTAGTATCTCATTCAGGATCTCATTATATTTTTTTCTTGGAGGCTTTGGATGCAGCAGTTTTAACTGTTATCTTCTTCTCAGTTCATACTTTGACCTTCCCCATCACCAAGTAGCTTTCTATGTTGAGTTTCTATTTCATTATCTGCTAATTTCTCACCCTTTTTTCATACTTTAAAAAACAAACAAAAATACCTGCTCATGTTGGGATCTGTATTAGTGGTGAAGGGAGAATTGTCCCAAGCTTTGAGATCTTTGTGCAGCTGCTTTCCAAGGTAACTCTGAGGATCTTTAAGCTTTCAATTCTTCCAAGGTGGTATGATGTAAGGAATAGTATGTTTAATACTCTCCTGGCCTGTGTTCTGGTCTGTAAGAAATGACAAGCACTTCCACCTTGGGACTATGATTAGGGTCCCCTGCTCTCCTATGGCCACAAGTGCTGATGTGTACAAATGTTCCTTCTCACCCCAAGACTGTGGCCCTGAAACTCAAAGTGGTTTTGTGAATGGACAATGCAATGAGTCTTGCACTCAGCGTCAGCAAAAGAACTTTTCTTAGAAGTTGTTTGACTCCTCCCCCACTTTTATCATCTGTAGCTGAGATCTGGAAGTCTTTGCTTCTGATTTAGATGACCCCAAGGCCTACTGCCTTGGTTAATCTGCCTTCACAAGCATCTTTGTGCTCTACTTTCACCCTAATGCACTAGGTCTTTTGTGACAGCCTTCTAAGTAGTTTTGTGCTAAAAAATTATTTAATCCCATAATTTTTTGAGTTACATTGTTCTTGAATTAGTTTTGATATATTATATCATAGTGTTTTAGAGGGTAATTTGTTAGATATTAGATGAATTGGTGTACCTTCTCCTGTGTCTTGCTCATGTATATCATTTTTATAGTACAAAAAAAATCTATTGTGTTCACTACCAAAATCTATTAAGCCATTCTATCATTTAATGGGGACTCTGCTTTGTTTCAAAGAATATAAAATGCTTTCCCAGACTCAATTAATGGTATAAATATAAGCCATTATTGTAATTCACTTCTACCAAGGAAACTCCTTCAGGAGATACCCTACCACGATAATTTCTCAGCTGCTCTCCTCCAGGCCTATAAATTCCTTCCTTCTTCTTCTCTATGTCATAGTTGCCCATACTTTCTTCCAGTCCTGCATAAAACCAGAGCTCTATAGTAAGACTTTCCTGATTCCTCTTAATTCTATTGCCTTCTTCCTGTTGATTATTTCCATTCTATCCTGTATATGGATATTTATAGATAGTTATATACCTGTCACTTTCATTAGACTTTGAGCCCCTTGAAAGCTTGGATTGTATTTTGATTTTCGTGTATATCTGGTGATTTTCACAATTCCTGGAACATAATAGTTATTTGATGAATGCTAATTATCTTGTTATACTGTTATTCTTTTATTAAACAAATTTATATTAAGTACAAATATATGAAAGACTTCTTGCTATGTACTAGAATGAAAATGATAGAATAAGGTATTAAATTTGTCATATGTATCCAACAAAATTATGGAACACAAATAATTTTTTCAAAGGAAAACTATAAGCAAAAATGAATAGGTTTAGGTAATAGCACAAGAAATAAATCTTAAATTACTATATGAACATCACTTATTATTTTCAATGATAATGATATAAACTTATAAATTTTATATCATTATTAGATCTAAATTATTAGATCTAAAATTAATTACCATTCACTTGGAGGCCATTTTTATTAGATATGTAATAATGGGCTAGCAATTTAATATATGAACTTTATTTTTCTTGTCTATGAAATGTAAATAAAACTATTAATTATCTATCAAAAGGTCTGTTGTAAAGAAAGCATAAACCAGATGGGGCTAAATAAATGTTACATTATTTTACTTACTGTTGAAAATACTTTGCATTGCCTTTAATTTTATTCAGGAAGCATCTTGGCTTCATAGCAATTTCCAAAAAATTCTTCTCTTAATGTGATCCCACATATTAAGAATTAGAAGCAATGGATGAAGTTTATAGAGGCAAATTAATTATTTATTTTGGGATAAATGTAGATGGAATTAGTAAGAGTACCCCAAAAGAGAAATGAGTTGTCTTGAAAAATTGTAGCTTCTCTCTAATTCCAAGTCATCTAGCAATGATGATTGATTACCATTTTAGTGGCATTTCAGAATAGATTTCAGAACTACCATTCTTTCCAGTTCAAAAATCACTTGATTCTTTGCAACACTTCTAAATATGGCCAAAGATGTTTTTACTGTTCTTTTTTATCTTCTTCACATTTTTTTGTTTTTTTTGTTTTTATTTTTTAAATATTTTTCCATGTTTACATGATTAATTTTCTTTCCCTCTCTTTTTCCCTCCTCTTTTCCAGAGCCAAAAAGCATTTCCATTGGGTTGTACAAATGTTATCACTTGTACCTATTTCTATATTATTGATTTTTACAGTAGAGCAATCTTTTAAAACCCAAACCCCAAATCATATGCCCATATAAACAAGTACTAAGTGATAAGATGAATGTTTTTGTCTTTTGTGTTCCTACTCCCATATTTCTTTCTCTCAATGAGGATAGCATTCTTTCTCAGAAGTCCCTCAGGAATGTCTTGTATTATTGTATTGCTACTGGTAGTAAAGTTCATTATATTGGATAGTTCCACAATGTTTCACTTTCTGTGTACAATGTTCTCTTGGTTCTGCTTATTTCACTCTGTATAATTTCATTGAAGTTCTTCCAATTCATATAGAAATCTTTCAGTTCATCATTCCTTACAGAATATCATTATATACCACAATTTATTCAGCCTTTCCCCAATTGAGAGACATCCCCTCATTTTCCAAATTTTTGCCACCACAAAGAGCATGCCTATAAATATTTTTGAACAAACATTTTTTATTATTATTTCTTTGGGGTACAAAACCAGTAGTGCTATTGATGTATCAAAGGGCATGCAATCTTTTATAGCCCTTTGGGCATAATTTCAAATTGACTTCCAGAATCACTGGATTAATTCACAACTCCAACAGCAACACATTAGTGTCCCAATTTAGCCACATCCCCTCCAACATTTATTATTAATTCTCTTCACTTTTAGAATGTCATGATATTTATTTCAATAAATATTTTTAAGGAGAGAAATGTATGTGTAGAGCTGAGGAAGTCCAAAATTGTAATGAGTTGTTAGGAAATTAGTTATTAAGTAATAGAGAAAAAAAATCTTATTTTAGGAAAGTAAATCAGCAAAGGATGAGGGCTCTGGAGAGAATGGTTACAATAGTAAAATAACTGGTATGCATATAATGGGTATCCACCTCCAGATTATGGTACTAGTTGTGGGGCAGGATGAGATCAAACTGGATACTAAGTTAGGAATAACTACATTGTTCATAAGTATCTAGGAACAGATATCCTGGTTGAATCCCTCTATCCAACCTAAGTTGGATTGTTGGTCATAGTGGTAATGTTCTCATTCTATTGAAAGAAAATGCCTTTCCAAGAATCACAGAGGAAATGAAAAGTCAAGCTTTATTCTAATTTCTCAGACTTTTAGTCTCTTTTTCTTATACCTGAATGACTAAGGTGACAGTTTTATTTCTTCATTTGTTTTACCTATCATGTCCCACTGTTGAATTGACATTGAGTTCATATTTCACTAATGCCTTTTTTATCTCATCCAATAACACCTCCTTCATACATGTGTGAAATATATATATATATATATATATATTATTTTAATTGAAAATTTTATTTAATTAATTTAGAATATTTTCCCATGATTACATGATTCATGTTCTTTCTCTCCCCTCTGACCACCTCCTCCACCCCTGTAGCCAATGTGCAATTCCACTGGGTTTTACATGTATCATTGATCAATGCCTATTTCCATATTATTGATAATTGCACTAGGGTGATTAAGAGTCTATATCCCCAATCACATCCCCAACAATCCATGTGTTCAAGCAATTGTTTTTCTTCTATGTTTCTACTCCCACAGTTCTTCCTCTGACTGTGGATAGAGTTCTTTCTCATAAGTCCCTCAGAATTTTCCTGGATCATTGCATTGTTGTGAGTAGAGAAGCCCATTACATTTGATTATAACACAGTGTATCAGTCTCTGCGTATAAGGTTCTCCTGGTTCTGCTCTTTTCACTCTGCAACAATACCTGGGGGTCATTCCAGGTCGCATGGAATTCTTCCAGTTCATTACTCTTTTGAACACAATAGTATTATATCACCAACAGATACCACAATTTGTTCAGCCATTCCCCAATTGAAGGACATCCCCTCATTTTATGAAATATATATATTTTTTAAAATCCAAATATAAGACTTTATACTTACCCTCATTATGATTCCTTATTTGATTCAGTCTAATAAATGTACTAATCTCTCTGACTCTCTTAGGATCATGACTTTGAGATTCATAAGCTACATTGTCTTATTTTTTTAAAGTGTTTAAACAGAGCACCTATGCTTTTATCTAAGTCACTGATAAAAATATAAAATTAAGTAGGTAGAACTATCTTTCCCCAAATCTGTTTACTTGAGCAAAGAAGTGCAACAGCAGATTAGCTGGTAGGACATGGCAAGAAAGCTCTTCTTAGATCCTATCTTAAATAAAGGCCCTTTACTTCAAGGTCCTTCCTCTAGCCTGAGTGTCTAATAAGAAAAGATATCTGGACAGGCATATTCATACTTCCAAGGTAATGAGATGTCTCAATGATGAGATTCCTAGGGAATATTGAAAATGCAAAATTTAGTCCAAAAGCAGCATAGTTGGTGGACAATGAGGAGGAGTCAATATTTGACTCCTTTTTCAAATGAATTTAAATGACTTAGCCTGGCTTTCAAAACTCTCTACAATTAAGTAATACCATAAATTGCTTTCCTTATATTGCCTATTCACTTTCATTCATTTAAACTACAATACTAAAAACAAAAACAAAAATGAAACAAAACAAAACAAAAAATAAACCTCAGGTCATTTCCATGATGGTCTGTTTATTTATTCTTAGAATCCTTACTCTCAGCTTAAAGGTCCTGTGGGATCCATATTGCTGAGAGGGATTCAAGCTACATCAAAGAATTTCATAGCACCACCACCCCCCCCAGAACTCTAAGAGAGGGGGCAGTTAAAGGCAGTTGGAGTCCTGGTATAAAAGGCAGGTCACCCTGCTTGCAAGGATCCTGGTTCCTGGCTCTTTGTTCTTGGCTCTGAGCAGAGGGGATCCTGGGGCTTGGCTCTTGGGTCTGGGCACACATAATCTGTGTAGCTGCTGGAGCCATTCAGTCTCTGACAGCCAAAGCTGTTTTAATTTTGTTAGACCTTCAAGCAATACCACAGCCTATTTTAGTTTAGCTATCTAGGTTTAGAAAGAAGAATATATAAAGGCTTAGATAGGAGATCAGCCATTCAAGATACATTTTCCCCTTTGGGGGGAGGGGCTGCTTATTTGATATAGCTGTTTTAGGTAGTTTCTCCTTACCTGACAATCCTAAACCATTTCCCCCTTCCCTTTCCCAGATATCATTAAACCCTTATCATCTAGGAACAATTTCTGGTTACAGATAATGTGGGGAAATATTCACATCCTTCATAAGCCAAGTTCCTCTTACTAGTGGCCCTGAAGTTGATCCTAACTTCTGAGCCAGTGAACTTTTAAGACATCAAGCTTCACCTATTCTATTCTGTGGGGAAATAATACAGAGAAAGATATCATCATAAGGAGTTTAGCCTTTCCCCACTTACCATCTTGGCCCAGAAGTTACCAAGCTAGATTATCCAACATTACCAAGCTGTTAACTGACTTTCAACTACTTAGAGGTAGTGGGGAGGTGAAGAAGTACTCTGCAAGCTCCTGCCCCTCCCTTCCAGTCAAGCCTGCCTGTGTTTCTCCAAAAATCTGGGATTAGGGAGACTTCATTGTCATTGACCCCTGTCATCTTATAGTTTCCCTAATTCTACAATTCTAATGGAATACTTCAAGGTCTAGTTAAAGACATTATAATTAACATATGATAAAGTGTTTGATAAATGTCAAATAAGTAAAGATATTTGTTTTGAGGAAATGAAAAGACTATATAGAAAGTACATAAGAATTTTCAGAAAAACAAAGAAAAACAGCCATTTCCTATAGGATTTATATAAAAGAGGAGAGCCCTGATGACCAAGTAGTCATTCTTTTTAGGCACTTAAGTGGATTCAACTTTTGTTTTTATTTTATTTCTTTTCTCTCTTTCCTTCTTTCTTCACTTCCTCCCTCCCTCCATTCCTTCTTTCCTTTCTTCCCCTTCTTTCCTTAGTAGTTTGTTTGTTTGTTTCTTTCTTTCTTTCTTCCTTTCTTACCCCTTCCATGTATTGAGAATAGTTCTGTGAATTTTGCAGGTTTGGAGCAATTTGACTTTTCTTTTATTCTAAAGTACTCCATCTGGTACAGTACTGCCTGAAGTCTGCACTAAGAGCAAGAATAAAATAAATAGAATGAAAAAAAAGATAGCTTCTGAATTAAAACTAGCCCAAATGAAAAACTATGCCAAACCTCAGGTGTATTTCATGAGTTCTTCTGAAAGCAGAACAAAATACTAACAGAGACCTGAAATTGTGAATTATTTTTTGCCATATACAGGGATTAATTTTTAGTTCACTTATCTCTGGTCTCTCTATATGATTGTTGGAGAGAGCATCACAGGAATAAGGGATATTATTTTGAACCAAATTTTCCTCCTAAATTGTACTTAATAAATTTCCCTTTCTAAGAGATAATTGTGTCAATTTTATAGATTGGTAATCAGCTGACAATCATGTTTGGCACTCATGAGCTATATGCATTAAAAAGATGCTCAATTACCCCCTCAGTAGCCCTTAGACTCTTGAGGGGAGAAAAGAAAGACTCTCTCTGGAAACTCAACTTGTCATTGGAAGTAGGATTGGTGACACTGTACCAAAGCATACCTTGCATGCTGATTTTTAAAGGATTATATTACCTTTTGGTTTAATTAAAATATAATATTTTGCTATTCATTTTCATTCCCCTCTTCTAAACTATCTTTTCTTATTTAATTTTTAATATCATTATAAGTGGGCTCTTTTGAGCTTTGCCTTGATGAGAATGCCTTCCCATCTCTTTTATTATAGCTTATAGATTAGAAATTTAGATAGGAATGGCAAAAGAAGGGATATTCTAGCAAGCATTCCTATCCTGGACAAATAGTGAAAGTTGAGACCCAAGGATGAAAAACAAAAATAAAATTCCTTCTTGCTTCAGCAGTGGGTGTGGTAAAAATGAAAAGTTCTCTCTATGGTTCTCCTGGAAGACTGTAGAGTATGGAGTATTCAGAAGTTCTGATTAACCAGTATGAAAAATTCAGATATGAAAAAATGAATTACTCATTTTCAGTGAATTAGAATCCAGTAAAAAAAAAAAAAACTCAAGAATTGTACTCAAAGTGTTTTACTGTAAACAGTATAAGATTTCTTTTAAAAAATGTTCTAATTTCTAATTTTATTTAAAATCAGCAATTTCTATTTTCATTGTTAATATAATTTTATCTGATGTCCTACTTTCATAGTGAAGCATTTATCAATGTTAACCAATTTGCTTTATTTGATGTATTTTCCGTCATGGGTATTCTCATTGAGTTCTCTTCTTTCTCCTATGTCTTGGAATGAATATTAGCTAAGTTTTCTTGGATGATTCATAAAATGTTTCAGTGTCCTCTCAAAGTTCTGAGTCAGGGAGATAATTCTAAAGATGTGAAGCTATATCCTCAATGTACTAGATTGACAATGTTCAGAGAAGGTAAGTAGATTCATGATATTTTATCACCTTTTAGAGGCCATATTTACAGATGAGAAATACACCAGAAGGGTGTTAAGACTGAATTAAATTCTGGTCTTTAATTTCCATAGAGTTTATTAATATTTACTTGAATAAGAAAAGGCAGACAGATATAGAGAAAAACCTTTTTCTAACTAGCTATGTGAGTGCTTTTCCAGATGACTCTCTCCATCTCCTTTCTTTCACCCCATGCCCAAGTGAATAGAGAAAGCCCATTACCTGGAACCTCCTATTTTATCTCTTTTCCTTTACCCTGGATCCTTCCCTGATCCTTTTTGGGTCATGTGTCTGGGTCACTGTCCTGTCACCCATACTGGAGTGCAGGGACATAGGTCAGACCCAAATGTGTGATCCTGGGAGGGGATTCCCCTCACACAATCCCTTCTTTGATTCTTTGGGAGACCTGCATGCTAAATATCTTCATTCAGGTTTTTTAGGAGATTAGCATGTCAGGTCTCCCCAATGAATCACTCCATTGTGATAACTAGATTAAATCTAAATATGGGCAGTGTAGACTTAATCTAATTATCACCAGCCTCCCAAATGATCACAGGGGGATTGTGATAATTAGATTAAGTCTACACTGCCCATCTTTAGATTTAATCACCAAAGGTGAGAGCACCTTCCAATTCTGGGAGGTCCTAACCCACGTGTGCTAGAGTGAGTAACAAATTAGAATCAACTGACCACCCCCTACGCTTCATATAAGAAAGTGTCTATTGTGATTGGACATGCAGGCTAGGGGAAGGCACTGGAAGTGATGCATACATGACCCCTTTAAAACAGGGAGTTGAGTGAGTGAGGCTGCTGCTGGTTTGATGAAGGGGACCTGAGGGAGTTTTGCTGGTTCGTGACCAAGACTGTTCCACGTGGTGAGTTTAAAGACTGAATCTTCCTGACCTTCTATTAAGAAACTACCTTTTATAGACTCTGAATGAAGTTTGCTCCATTCACCTCTGGGCCTCAGGCCATTTAACCCTTGGATGAGAGTTAAGATCTACCCGGATTAATTAGTGAGATAGATTCTTATTTTCTTCATCTCTCTCTTCTCTCATGTAAATAAATTTCCATAAAAGTCAATTTTAATTTGAGATTATTCTTTTTTTTTAAACCCTTACTTTCCTTCTTGAAGTCAATACTGTGTATTGGCTCCAAGGCAGAAGAGTGGTAAGGGTAGGCAATGGGGGTCAAATGACTTGCCCAGGGTCACACAGCTGGGAAGTGTCTGAGGTCAGATTTGAACCTAGGACCTCCCGTCTCTAGGCCTGACTCTCAATCCACTGAGCTACCCAGCTGCCCCCTGAGATTATTCTTAATTGAGGATTGGTAATAGTTCAATCTTCTGGTAACCATCTTTAATAGATTGAACCCATAAAACCTCTTTTTCATCCTTATACCATTCATGTAGCTTATACCTCTAAAGCTTCTCTTACTAGAGGTGTATAAAATATTGCACTTTACAAAGAGGGAATTTCAACAATTTGGAGATAAGAGGAAAAGAAAAGAAAAAGGAGAAAGAAAACAAAAATGATTAACACACTGACAAAAAGCCAATTGGGGGCACTCCTTTTTGGCATAAAAGTTTACATTCAGAATAAATGATATATTCAACCCTCTTCAGTGAAGTTTGCTATATCCCAAAATTCACTCTGGATCTTTTGGTGTAGTGTGTGGTTTCTTTGGGCATTCTTATAACATCTTCTCCAAAAGATCCACTTTCTTGATTCAAGGTATTGATGATTCTCTTTTCCTTAAATTTCTTTAAAATATTTTAAACTCTGGAATTGAGGATAATTATACAATACCCCCTTTAAGAGGGTGTTGACCAACATTAGAATCACCCCAGGATACATGGCTGAGTTATGGGGTATATGAATCATTTCCCAAAAGAAAACCACACCCCAAAAAATAGAAGAGAAAAGATTAATTTCTGAATTTAAAAAAATATCAAATCTTATGTGTATAAAATTATGAGTAAAAACAAAACCATAACAGATTTTTGAATTATCAGCAAGGCCCAATTAAAGTGACTTATGTCTTATAAACCTGCAGGGCAATTGCAGCAATATTGTACTTACTCATAGACAGCCAGGACTATGGAAAATTGTCATATTATAATAGAGAAGGGAACTAGAGGCTGTGGTAAAAGGGAAATATTATTCCCTGGTCTAATTTTACCTTCAGTGTCAGGGAATGGGGAGCCAAAATGAAAATCAAATAGAGGTACTTGTAGGAACCTGGTACAGGGAAGTCCAAAGTCTGAGTTTGTTGAACATCCACTTCCTCAAACTGCAAAAGAAGTCCTCTGTCTTGGTGTAGATACTTCTGAATCCCATAGGGATTGTTGGTCTCCTTGACTTTGTGCTTCTTTGCACTGTACAGTGGCTCTGTTATGATCTCTTCTTTTGATGTCAGATTTGAAATCAGACACAATTATTAGTTATAGCCCCATAATACTTAATATTTAATGGCAGGTTTCCATAGTCTAATGTTTTTGGGTATGCATTAGTATTAGGGCCAATAGATATTATAAACTTATTGTTCAAAATAAAAAAAAAAACATTAATACTGATTCCATGTATTCATGTACAAAAAAGAAAAAGAAAAGAAACAAGTTATCCTATTGTAAATATAAAGAAAAACAATAAATAAAAAACTCAGAAATTAATAGTTCACATTCAGTGTGACAATGAGTCAGCCAAACAATGGCACAACAGTGAGGTTTCTTACGCAAAAGAGAGGTCAATTTCCTTTTTAATTTGGCCATGATCCATGGTGTTAGTGTACATAATTTTTTCATTAGGTAAAAAAGCTTATTATAAACAGTATAACAACAGCTAATACAGATTCTAAGAAGTACCATAATCCTCAACATTATAAAAGCCCATTTGATGATAATTGCAAGCAAACCAGTTCCCTGCAACCATGAGGGATTTCATTAGTTATCATTAGGAGTCACATGAGTCTATAGTCACTTGTGTCATTTAAAATTCATTGAAGCTCATAGATATTTGTCAAAATTTCTCCAGATCTATTTAAATAAGAACAAGATTATTTAATAAAGGCACATGAGTCTCCCAATGAGCATGTCAAGGGTCAGCCAATTTTGTAGAACAGTTTTTGCTAAGGAGCCAATCTCTTCCTGTAATTAAGAGATGGCCTTAGTAGTTTGGGAGATGGTTTGAGCTATGTCTTGAGTTTTTCAACCTCAGCTGAGATATTTATAAATTCATGCCAAAATTCGGCTGGGGTACACAGAAAAGCCTCTGTACTACTGATGAAGATGCTACTGAATTTGGTCATGACCTCTTGGGTCTAGAATGCCACCAAGAACCTAGATTTCTGATCATGAACTTGTCTACCTGGCCAATATAGTGGTCATGCACTGATACAGGTGGAATAACATAGGCTAAAACACAAGTACCATACCATACCATACCATGTGGAAGAGTAGAGTAAGTTGAAGAGTTACAAACATAGAACTGTCCAGGGGTCACCAAGCCCCATAGGAAATCCTTCCTTCTCTAGGATGAGATTGAAACCTAAATACATGCCATAAAAGGCATGTATTTATAAATCCCATCTACTGCATTTCTAAGGTGTTCCCTAGCACAGATAAATGTGGAGGTAAGGAATGGAATGTTGCAGTTGCATTTCACTTTGTCATCCATGTACTTACTACTACTTAATGGAATCTGGCCTCTTGTCACACACAAGTCAAAGGTAGGTGTATAATCAGTCAGAGGTAGTTGTGATCATAGATACCACTTCTGAAAATTGTTAAGATCATCCATCATCATTTATGTGACAGTTAACAAAGGCAAAAGGAGTAAAAGGCCATTTATGCAATATGTGATCTCTCTTGTGTTGCCAGCTATGGTAATGTCTCATTTCTGTTGACTGGAATTGTTGCCCATGACAAAAAAGAGCTCCAATGGATCTGGTGACAGATCTAGCATCCATAAGGAACTATGGCTTTCTTTGGAAAAGAACTTGTCCAACTTGTCTATGGACTTTTATAATGGTATTATCTCCAGTTTAGTCATAGGAAGAGGGTACAAATAAAGAATATATAACAGAACATATACCTAATAACCCAAACATACTAAATGAAAGTGACATGGTATAATGGAACATTTTAGATTAGATTAATATGAAAACTTAAAAAAAATCAAAATTAAATCTTAAAACAAACAAGCAGCAAATATTATATATGTGATAGGATATAGTCACTCTGTAAGTAGAATGTTTTACATGTGAGCAATGAATCTAAGAGTACTTTTTCTCCAAATTTGATAGCTGTTGGAGTAGTTTACTGGAAATTTTAGACACCTTGTCTCCTGGGTGTAGATCTGTAGTTAAAATTGTGTTATATAGACTTTTCACTATGGGGTGGGAAAAAGACTGAAACAGTAAGCATTAATAAGGCAGTGGGACCAGAAAGGGCTTAAAATTCACCTTCAGGAGCTTTGAAGTCCCTTCCCTTCCTGAGTACCATCATTCATCTAAATTCCTTTGGCCACATCCTTGGCCACATCACTGGTCTTACCTCTGGCCCTCCCTCTGGTCATTCTGACCATTTCTCTGTGGTCCCTAACAGTGATAACAGATTCCTTGCCATGGCACATTATGGTCTGAGTTATAATTTACCCTATTACAGTCACTGATCCTGTTACAGGATCTATTATTGTTATTATTATTTCTCCAGTTTCTTCTATTTCTATTTTCTTGGTTCATATTTCTACAATCCAAAGCCACATGACCTTCCTTCCCACAAAAAAAAATAAAATAAAAAACTAACTAGTTGCCTCTCATCTTCTTTTAAAAGAGCTATGACCTATGTCTGTCTTATAGCTCCTTCATTTACTTGCTCTTTAATTCAGCTATTTCCTTCCTTAATTTCTCCTCTAATTCAGCTTTTTTCCTTCTTTAATCTCTCCATTAATTCAGTTTTCTCTCTGTCTTCCTTTTCAAGGCTATAAAATACATAAATTGCTAAATTCTTTAATGTATCAATGTTCATAGGGACAGGGCAATTTGTCATAATATGTTTCATAATATCTCTGGAGCACTGATTTACAAAATGTTTACTTATGTGTCCAACATCTTGTGCCATAGAAAGAACTAGGTCAGAATATCTGCATTCTAGTTCAACAAGGCTATGTATGAACGGAGATGGTTTCTCATTTTCACCTCGTTTCAAGTCTTTAAATTACTTGGCCTATTAGAACAAGCTCTCATTCCTTTTTGTAATGGGTTTCTAGCCTGATAAAGATGTATGTAATCTTCATGTGAATTAAAGTCCCAATTAGGATTTTCAATTGGCCAATGTATTGAATCCTTTCTCTGGGCCTGGTTGACAAGAGAAAGGATGTGAAACAATACATTTACATCTACCCAGCTCAGATTTTAAATTCTATAAATGCTTTCAAACTTCTTAAATAACTACAGTCAGTTCATCTTCAAAGGAAGGAGTCTTTTCCTTGACTATTTTAATGTCTTGTGGAGAAAACGGTGTATGATGTTCTAAAATTTACTAAGTTCCCACATTTATCATAAGTGGGAATATCCCTTAGAGGGAAAAAGCCTGTATTTGAGCTGTCTGTGGTTACTGGAATCTGATTTGTTGGGGGCTGAGTGGAGTGGATGCAGGGAAGACAGGAGTAGACTGAGTGGATTGGGATGGGTTGGTCATTGCCAGGGTAAAGGAAGGCTGAGCAGGGGTGGGGGCAGGGAGGAGAGGAGAAGACTTGGTAGGATGGGAGGGGCTTGTCAGGGAAAGAAGAGCAGGAGGGAGGGGAGAAGGAATCTGGGAAGGGGAAGGGTGAGTGGAGGCTGAGTAACAGTGAGGGAGAAACTGGGCAAGGCAAAGACTGGATATGGCAAGAACAGGGGTACATGGGGTGAGGGTCAGATGATAAGATAGGGTAGAGAGGTGGGTTGGGAGGAAAGGAGATGGGATGGGTGGGAGGTGAGGAGGGTTTGATAGGGGGAGGGGACAAAAGGGACAAATCCTGGCCTGGATCAAGAGGAGGAGGACCCTCCTTACAAGTAGGGTGGGAAGATGGCAAGGTGTGTTTCTTGTTAGATTTAACTCAGGGTTTAGGAGGAAGAACTGAAGGATTCAAGTCAGAATGGTCTGGATCTAAAGAAGTAAACCTCCTGGCTGAAGGACAATGAAGGCAGTGGGTCAGGGTTTTCAGAGTCAATCAAGCTATTTTCAGGGGTAGTGGGTTTGGTTTAATTGTCAAGGAGATATGCCCAAAGGAGCCAATAGGAATATTCTTTAAAATCCTTATGATCAATGGCCAGTTTTAGTTCTTTCAAAACACTAAAGGCAAATGAACCAAATCTTGGATAGCTAAAGGATTTTACTGCCCATGCTTTACACAATTTCTTTGCTTCCTTCTTTGACATACCATTTTCTTTTTGGAAATTACAGTCATCTGAAGAGTTCAACAGTTTATGCAGAGGTGAACCAAGAGGAACCATGCCTTATTCCTCTGATTTGTTGCACTATTTTCCATAGAGTCTGGTCTTTTGACCCTGAATTTAGAAAAAAAAATAATTGTATCTTTTCTTAATCTCTTTAGGAAAATTCCTGGGCCTTTTTTTCCCTATCTGAGAGTGAGGCTTCTGCCCTACCTGCTGCTGTTGAGGAGTTCAGTAGCTGTGTCACAAGTCTATTACTGTCAGTGCTCAGTAAGGAGCTTTTCTGACTATTGCTACTTAGGAATTCAAAAATGAAAGGATCCCAAAACATTGTTTAAAAATTAATGTAAGGCAATAGTAATTGATCCAAGCCAATAATACCAATAATAAATATCTAATAATAAAAATGAGCATTATTATTATCTTAAAAATTATTATTTTATTTTTGAAATAATGAATCATTGAATTAATATATTCAATTAATTAACATTGCATTGAATTAGTTTGGCATAATTTGGTTTCATTTATTTTAATTTAAAATTATTAATTATAAATTGTTAATATTTCTTTTATTTAATTTTATTCAATTTGATTCAATTCAGTCTGATTTATTCCATTGTATTTAATATTTTTTTAATTGCCTACAGTTTTATTTCTTGCATATAGATGGTACTATACTGGCATGTACTGGCCAGAGGGTAGGGTCTTCCAGAATTAGGTGGTGGAGCTGAGGAGGCTGTAATCCTGCATGCTCCACATCTTTATTTGGAAGGCAATGATGTATGAGCAAGAGCTGGATTCAGAAAGCAATCAGTCATGGAAAGGGAAGAAAAAAGAAAAAAAATCCTCATAGCCAAGAGTGTAGAAGCCTGCCTGGGCTAGGGTCAGGTTGGCTGGGCTTGCTGATTGTTACAGAGCCTGGAAGCTGCAAGCACAGGGCTGGGTGGAGAGTGTGGATGGGAACCAAAGACCCCTTCTGGGATTTTGCCTTAGCAAGAGTATCAATAACGTTCTAGCCCCAAAGGTGCCCCCTGCTGTGAAGTGGGAGAGCTACTTGAGACCAGCAGGGCAAACAAAGCAGAAAACAACAACAACAACAACACCAACAACAAAAAACAAACACCAGCCAACTCTGCTCTAGGTGTGTTCCCCACAGAGGTCTGGTCTGAGGTCAGGGTCATGATCTGGACCAAGCAGGAGATACAGCTACCACCATGGCCTGCTGGCTAAGACCATGAGTGAGGGGAACAAGCTTGGCCTCAGCTCCAAGCCAGATTTTGGGCACAAGCCTGGAACCTCACAGTGGGAGGCCAAAGAGTTGGGAAGTGGAGGAGCTGCATCCTGGATTTCTTGGGTGGTGGTAGGGGCAGATGGAGGGCTGTTTTTAGAGGCTCATCTCACCATGTGGGTTCCTGATAGCAGGGGGTAGCAGAGGCAAGATAATGGGTTAGGACTGACAGCTCTGCTGTTCTGAATTGCTACTCAGTCTGGAGCTGTGTTGAGGTGGGGAAGTGGAAGTGATTTCTCACCAGTATTGGGAAGATCAGAAGCAGCTATAGTAGTAGCAGAAGCAGAGACAGAAGAAGCAAGGTGGCACATTTGGGGTAATCTCAGAAGTGTAGCAAAACTAGTGAGATTCCTACTCTCTATTCTAAAACTAAAAGGCTTAAAAAAAAGTGAGGATTCTTCTCCAAACTTCTGGTGGTTGCCAACTGTTAAGACTGAATTAAACTCCACTCTTTAAATTCCATAGAGTTTATTAATATTTACTTGAATAAGACAAGACAGAAAAATATAGAGAAAACCCTTTTTCTAACTAGCCACATGAGTGCTTCTACACATCACTTTCTCAGCCACATTTTTTCTCCCAGCACCAGAGCAAATAGAGATCCCACTTCCTGGAATGCCCTTTTATATGTCTTCTCCTTTACCCCAGATCCTAACCTAATCTTTTCTGGGTCATGTGCTTAGGTCATGGTCCCGTGACACATGCTGGAGTGCAGGGATGCAGGTCAGACTGAAATGTGTGATCCTGTGGAGGGGGTTCCCTTTACACAAGGGTTAGGTGTCAGGGGAAAAACATGGCTGTCCTGAATGGAGGGCACATATGTTCAAATCTCAATGAGGAAACCCATTAGCAGAATAAACCAGCAAAGTCAGTCTTCTGAGATTAAAATTAACATCTATAAAATTAACCTAATAATATACTATTTACTTACATGATTATTTAAAAAAACTTTTTTTAATCTTTCTCTGTTAGAGTCATTATATATATATTTGATTTTCCTTTGTCTATTTTTTCATCTTTATCCAGAAATGATAAAAAAATTTTATTTTTATTAATTGTGAATTATTTCTATTACTGAAATACTGAATTGGGGATGATTTATCTCTCATTTCTTTGTTCCTAGGGAATTAAGATTAATACCTCACACTGGAGCATCTCCCAGTGTAGGCAGATGGATGATTGAGAATATGAGATTCCATCTAGCTAAACAGTTCAGCATAGATGCTTAAAAAATTAGTCTTTGGATTCCTTAGTAAGAATGACTGCAGAAGGACACTTATGACTTAGCAGAAATAGATTTTTCCCCTCCTTTGCTGGGGACCCAAAACCTCTATGTGACTAACTTGTCATCACCTGGGGATGGGGAAGAGTTAGGAATTCTGATGGATCACCTTCTCACTGATATTTACAAATTAGATATATCTTGGATTGTCTAAGAGAAAGGATGAATAATGATTTTCCAAAGTTGTCTATAGGTCTACATGAGGGGACTTTGGGGTCTTTGATCATTGTGAGAGATCACTGACCAATTAATTTATTGGTAAATGCTAACATAATCAATAAAATGTTATCCTTACCCAGAAGCCAGGAAATTAGAAATTTTACTTGTTATATAATAAAAGAGTATTCATACAGTACCTTAAATTGTGAAAAAAAGTTATATTATTTGATTTTTTAAAATAAATGTTATCTCATTTGATCCTCATAAGAATCTTGTATAGTAGGTATTATTCCTCCTACTTTATCCCTCCATTTCACATGTTAAGATTAAAATTCTCTGGAGTCTATATCTTAATTAATATATATTTATTATTTTTTAACAGGTTAAAGAAAGAAAAGGCACCAGGGGCATGTGGCCAGCTGTTCCCTTTGTAAGCCTCCTCCCTTAGCCAGAACTCACCCATTCTGGAACTCCCCTTGTCTTGGGAACTTCCCCAAGCCATGGGCACAGTCACACTACATTTGTGCCAACATTCTCCTATTCACTTACTCTCTCCATGGATACTAGGTCAAAGAAACCTACTTCCTTTCCCCAAATCTCCTTTATGATACTTGTGATATCACCTTCCTGAGTCCCTCGGATTTGATGGACTCCAGCCTCAGAATAGATCACAGGCAGGCCATCCAGATACCAGGAGACACATAGGATGACACAAACATCTTTTGGATGCCAGGGAGCCATGAGACTAATAGAATCACACCCATCTTAAGTAGTTTATGTCCAGTTTAGCAGTAAGATTTGTTCTTAATTCAATCAAGTGGTGAGGCTAAATTATAGGTTAATTCAATCAGAGAATGGGATATTTTCAAACTCAGTATGAAACTTTCCCTTTTTAAACTTTAAAGTCAATCTTATACTAAGAAAAAGGGTAGGAACTACTGTTCTTTTATTTTACAATCCCCTCTCTGATTCATTAGGAGACACATTAATCTCCCCAATGAATCATTCCAAATATAATATCTATAAATTTCAGGATTATCTCACCAGGGTACATAAGGGACAAAAGGTATTATACATTTCAAGGAGGGTCTAACTACATGTGGGGATTTCTTAACATATTAAAAATGATTGGTAGACACATTAACAAGAAGCCATTGAAAGCATTCATTCTCCTTTTCTGGCACAAAGATTTTATAATCAAAATGAAATAGTAGCATTTGATAATGACAGAGGATAAAGGACCCAACGCCCATAGTTCAGTTCATTATATCAAAAGACTCAGAATCTTATGATGCAGTGTGTAATTTCTTGGGACAGCTTCTATTGCTGTCATCGTTTTAGTTCATCTGTAATCCTCATGGTCCTTATAGCATTTTCTCTAGGAGATCCGCTTTTCTGATCCAAATTATTGATGATGTTTTCCCTAAAATTGCTTTTAAAAAATATCTTAATCTATTGACCTTTAGATAGATTCACAATCCCTCCTCAGTACAATAAGATACTATCCAGGATCTAAATCTATAATATAGCAATGGCAAACCTTTTAGATATGAGTGGCCAAACTATACTCTCATGGCACATGTGAGCTTCCCCTTATCCCAGATGGGGAGCAAGGAAGTTCTCCTATTAGGCTACAGGGAAGAGGGATAGGGATGTGATGTCTGCAGGTATGGTGGAGAAGGGGAAAGGAGGAGCCCACTGTGGCTTGTGTCCCATAGCTTTGTCAACATGGTTATAATATAAGTATCTACATAACTTGATAGTAACACTAAAGAATATTCCAACAGAGTGTATATTCTTTTACATTAGACATTGTATGGATAGGTTAATTATTTAAGAATGCATTAGATAAGTTTCTTAAATAATATATTGCCAAGAGCCCCTCAGAGAAATAAGGGTCTCCATCAGGGCCCATCGAGTCAATGCAGACAGCAGAGCCTTAAATTGATCCCTATTGTCTGGAAATCAGGCCACAGGATGGATGGATACCCAATCAGACCCCTCTGTGTGACTCTCTTCTGATTATCACTTTTTATTATTAAAATTATTATAATCTATATTTTTAAGATAGCCTCAAGTTTTATAGTATAGATATAAAATCCTTTTATAGAAATTCATTTATAGAAATCTCCTTATTATTCTACAATAAACCAGCATTTAATGAGTTAATAGTCCATACCCTCAGAAAAGTAGCAAAGCTGCTTTAATCTTTTTCTCTCTCTGCCTCGAGAGTTGAAGGACAGTATGAATAATCTCACACCTCACTACTTTCCCACTTTAAACTTGTCCCCCCCCGAATTTGAGAGTTCTCACACTTTTATTCACTTTTGAAATATGTTGAAGTTTCTTTTATTAAAATAAAATTTAGATAAAGTAGAGTTTTGGTAGCCTTGAAGAATGTTTAGATTAGGTATATGTAGAAATATGTTCTGCGTGCCAATTCCTGTGTAACCTTGAGTTCTTCTGTGTTTTGAATTTAAAATGTAAATTTTCCTAGCATTTGCTTGACTGTGAGAGAAAAGTATAAAAATTAAAGATGCACAGGAAGTTCTCAGAACAGCTTCCAGAAATCCACTGTATCTCGGACTCTCTTCTTTCTCACCTAAACTGTACACCTTTTCAGACCCCTTAATCATTGTTTATATAGTTTATATCCTACAAGGAAAAGTTCAGGGGAAATAATATTGTCATTACCAACATCTTCCATGACCGAAGAAAGTGGCCATACCAAAGAAAAAGAGAGTCAGAATTATGATTAAAAAAAAAAAAGGGTGTAATCCCCAACTCTAATTACTATTCTATACAAGAGCTATGTGGATAACAATCTCTAGTCAGAGCTAAGTGAGAATATTCTCCACAAAAGGAGATATCCCACCAGCCTAAATCAGAAGAATCCTACCTCAGAGTCCTTGCTGGCCAGTAGTAGCTCTTCTAACCCTCCCCTGAGACAGTTCTCCACACTTTGGCTCTGACAGAAATCACCCCCATGGGGACTGTTTACATCTATGATCATTAGTTTATTAGTACTATTCAGTGCTTTATTAGCATTTCCTTTATAGTTTATCTGGAATCAGACTCAAACATCATCATAGTCCCAAAAGATTGAATCTCCAGTGGCAGGTTTCAATAGTTTAGGAGTATGTAATATTGTCAGCATCATCATTAAACACTGTAAACTGATCCTTCAATGCCTAATATCAGTTATAATGCCATAAACTCAAATTGAACATCATACTTAAACCTAAGAAAACAAAAAAGTAGGGAAAATATCAAAAGACGATAATTTCCTAAATGTCATTCAAAAATGTAACAATTAAATATTGTAATGAACCAGGTTGATTACTTAAATGTTAAGTCTACTATATCCTTATTATGGCTGTGCTTCTCTCTCTCTCTCTCTCTCTCTCTCTCTCTCTCTCTCTCTCTCTCTCTCTCTGTCTGTCTCTT
>NC_058131.1:11590230-11637258 GCF_016433145.1 Gracilinanus agilis | reverse complement strand
CTCTCCAATTATATATATATATATATATATATATATATATATATATATATATATATATATATATATATATATATATATATATATACACACACACATAAGTTTTCCCCTTAGTAAAATTTGGCATGGACTTTAATAAAACAACTAAGGCAAAGTCTAAAAAGGATAATAATCCCTAGAATTAAAAAGGCTAATTTGGTCACATTTGCTAACAAACAAGGTTCCACCATGCACCATCAGCATGAATCTCAACTGCAATTTTCCGAGTGTTATTTGTAATTCTTTGAAGCTCATAGATAGTTGTAACAATTTCCCCTTACTCATTTATGTAAGAACAAGATTGATTAATAAGAACTCAGGTACTCCTAGAAGCCTCAGTAAGCATGTCAAGGGCTAAATGATTTTTTTACTACCTTTGCCAAGGAGTCAATCTCTTCCTGGACAAAGGAGATAGTTTTTGAAGTCTGGGAGATGACTTAAACTGAATCCTGGACCAATTTCTCAACCACAGCAGTGATGATCCTGATAGAATCTATATTACCATCATCCCCAAAGTGGCCTTAGCAGCCCAGAAAAATCTCTGTTCTGCAAAGAAGTGGCTACCAAATCAGGCCTAGATCTCTTGCCCCAGGCATACCACCTAGTACTCAGATTTCTAGCCATAGGATCCTCTACCTGGCTAATAAATTGTGAATTGACCCTGGCAGGATTACGTAGGCCAAACCACACATCCAATAGCACCCTTGAGGAAAGGAAGAATAAGCGGAGAAGTTACAGACAAGAACTGCGTAGAGGTCACCAAATCCTATGGGAAATCTGTCTTCAGTTATGATCAGGTAGTAACAGTTGCAAAAGATAACTATTCATATAACCTCTCCTTTATCCTAGTGAGGCATGTCTTGGCACGGATAAATGTAGTTGGGAATGGAATAGTGAGGCTGTACTTCATAAAATAGCCCTTTTATCTCTCATAACACACAAGTCAAATTTAGGTAAATGGTCAGTCAGTGGGAGGGTGGCTTTCATATTTCTGAAAGTTATCTTGGAGGCCATATTAAAATCAACCAAAAAGTGAGAATCTCTGAATCTCTCAGAGTAATTATGAGTATTTTGAGGTCAAGGATTAAGATTTTAACTCTCTTTGGATTTCTAGTTCTTACACATTATCTTCTGTAAAAGAAAAATGAAATTCAGTTATATCACCTGTTTAAAAGATTCTAAGGAAATATTTGGACATTTCCAATAGTCAGCTAAAAAAAAAACCCAATATATGATTTCAAAATATCCTTAAGGAAATTTCCCTCAATCTTAGATTTGTTCTTTAGTCACAGAAAAATTGGGTGAATCTTGCTCTTTTTTTTTCTCTTAGAGGTAGATCAGATATTTTGATCCTGGGGTGGATAGATTTACATAGGATCCATAGATAGATTTTTTGCATAGAAATTTGGGGAAAGTGTAATTATTTCAATAAAATTTGGTGCCTTTATAATCTTATATACTTTATTTTTTATCAATTTCAAAACATTTCTCTTAGGAATCTATAGACTTCACTAGATTGGCCAAGATGTCCTTGGCAAAGATATGCATAGAAAAACGTTAAGAATTGTTACTTTATCTCTACAAAACTTGTTAATTTGAGGTAAACCCCAAGCTGGTAATACATAAGATATCAACCTTCTAAATGAGAAAATTATACTCTATGATCACATTTTTAGAGATTTTTAGTTCATCCTTAACTTAAAATTTTCTTCCAGGATATAATCTGCAAATTTATGGAGCAGGCAAGTATATTATTGTTTTAGAAAACTTAGGTTAAAAATTGTAATTACACAACATTGAGAAAATAAAATTAAAAGAATTAAAAGAATAATTGCATGAGCAAGATGAACAGGATTCTTATTTATTAAGCTAGTGCCTTTTGACTAGGTATCCCTTCATCATTTTACAGATGAAGCAACATAGGCACTGGAAGTTTCCAAAGGGCATATAAATAGTAAGTATCTGAAAGGGAACCCACTCAGTCTCCTTGGAGGGAATACCAGTAACTGAAAACCAAATAGGAGTTGTCTTTCTCTTTCCAACATGATATGTAAAGGAAAGGAAGTATTTCTCAAATTCATGTTGATATTCAGGAAAGGGGAGAAAGGAGACTCCTCCTAATAATTATCGCCCTCTTTAATTGCAAAACACTTGGTAGGCTGTCATCTCAATGAAGCATCATCATCATCATCACCACGTAAAAAGATAAATGCAAGAGGGATGATTATCTCCATTTCACAGATAAGAAAATTGAGGTTTGGAATATTTCTATGTCTTATCTTACCCTGGGTCAATGATGAGAAAGTATCTGTGATGGGATTTAGACCTGGAAGCCCAGTCCACTGCTTACTGATAACTCTTGCTGTAATTTTATTTCAGCCCACTGTACTGTTTTGTAGGTCATTAGACCTACTTTTCCAACAAGGACTTGGCAGGTGACTTGTTAATGAAATGGCTTACCTGGCAGCATGGGCCTGGCACAGCCTTCTGTTCCTATTTCAGGCCAATCCAGCTGACATCTTCCTGACTCCACAGCTTAGACTTTCTTCTTCCTCCCTAAATGGATTAACCTAGCCTTGCCCTCTTAGACATTAGTCATTTTCTTTCTATCTTTCCAATTGGCCAAGGTCACCATGTATTTTCCTTGTGAATTCCCAGTTACCTTCCAGTTCCAACAGACTGTCAAAAAACAAAGGACTCTATTTCCCCCTTAATTGTCCAAACTTGCTAACTTCTGGGGTCTTCTATATAGACATTTAAGCATTTGCATTCCCTCCAATTCCCCCAACACTCTTAAATCCAGATATCAGTGGCCACTGAGGCCAACTTTTTTTATATTAAGATTTTCTCACTTCAAACCGGTTTCTCTCTGGTTTTAACCAGATGATAGAAAGCAATTTCAGTAAGTGCTTCCCTTAATCAGTTTTGGGTCCCAGATGGATCTCTAAGGCTGCCCTTGCAAAGTCCATTGGAGAATCTCTCAGGCATTCTCTTCCTTACTAAAAGTGTTCTTGGCCTCAGAGATGGGAAGGGCATTTGCTTTGGGGCACAGTATTATATCCAGGACTTGGCTCCTTTGGTTGCTTTTACTCAACTAGGCTCCTTTGCCTATGCAAAGAAATTGATTTACCCCATTAGCCAAATGTACTTATCTTGAGACTTGAATCCTTAAGTACTTGGTATTTCCCCTACTTCACTGGAGTTTCTACTTGTAGTCTTAAGGATTACTAGAGAGCTTTGAAACTGGTTAGACTGAATGGAATAGGGGACAGGGACAGGTTGTTACATGTGGAGTTAAGAAGATATCTATTCAAATCCTTCCTTATATGCTTAATAGCTGTGTGATACTAGGTAAACTATAGATACTCTCTGAACCTTAGTTTCCACATCTGTAAAACTGACATAAAGGAAATGTGGTATAATAAAAGCAAGTAGCGGCCTTATATTCAGGAAGACTGGGCTTCAAATCCTGCTTTTGACACTTTCTGATTATGGATCAGTCCTTTCTCCGAGCAGGAAAGTGATCAGTATTATAGAGGGTCTTTCCCAATTACAAGATGGCTAAACTTGGAAAGAAAATAGTGGTTAGGGGAAAAAATTGTACTAAAACAAATAATAAATAAAGACAATACTAAAAGCTACCAAACAAATTCAAGAGAAATAAAATATGGTTATTATAACAAAAAGGAAGACTTTGATAGAGAGTAAAATGCTAAGCATTACATCATTCTTGGGGGGGAGGGCTGTTGCTTTACCAAAAATATTGTTGATGAAATGACTTCATACAAGAATCTTAACAGGGTTCCTTTATAAACAAACCAATTGGGAAACAGTGGTAGCTAATCTATTTTGCATTATTTAGGGAAAGGAAGGTCTAGTTTTTACAATCATGATATTACAAAGACTTCTTTGCTCTTTAGAATGAGGAAGGACTTAAAATTTGGTGATGACCATAGAGGCAGAGGAATCCTTTCTTATCCAAGTTACAGAATAGCTTGTGCTGTAAAATGAGACTAACCTTGCCAAGGGTCTCAGGCAAACTCACAAGCATGTCTTTTCTGGCTGCTTTTCCTCAGTGGATCTAATTTGTCCTAGGCTCCTCCATTTATTTTGGGATGGACTGTATTATATGTACTTCTCATATCCCTCCAGGATGCACTCCTGATTTTTCTACCATGTCCTAGAAAACCCATATATCCTAAAGTCTCTCTGCAGTCTTAGAATCCATCATACCTACCCCTTCAACTTCCTTTTAGATGTTGATTTTAAACATTAGATATATCCCTTTAGAAGAAAGGAGCTTTCTGCTAGAGGAAGGTAGAGGTAACTAGCTGATGAAGGAAAGTGAACAGAACTCTGATCCTAAAATCTCAAAAATCTAGCCTCCAACATTTACTTGTGGCAAAACCCTGGTCAAATTACTCTGTCTACCTCAGTTCCTTCAATTAGAAAATGGGGGCAATAAGAGTCCCTAATGCCCAAGGTTGTTGGGAAGCTGAAATGAAATAGTATTCATAAATCCCTTAGCACAATACCTGGCACACATTAAGTACTTAATGAATGCTCATTCATTTTTCATTTCACTCCTTTTACATGTATTTATATCTCTAGTGCTTAGATTATTGAATGACAATTAATAAGTTGTTAATCAATGAGGGGAGAGGGGATGGAAAAAGCGTTCAAATCTGTGATATGGGATTTCTTTAAGTCTCAAGAAGAGGATCCAGAAAGAAAATCCCTTGAGTGTCTAAATATTTTAGTCTTTATATTCCTAGAATCTATCATGGATAAAGCAAGCAGGAAAGTATACCCACAATGTCTGTAGCATAGTAGACACCTAATAAGTGTTTGTTTGCTTTATTTTTTTTTACCTGACTTAAGTGGCTTTTCATAGAACATAAGCTATAGTGGTAGTATCAGGATTTGAACTCATGACATCTAAAATAAATATTTGGCTTTTCCAGTTGCATCATGTTATTTCTAGAATAAAGAAAATCAATAGCTTATCTATCTTAGAGAATTACCTGGGGAACCTGAGTGATGAAATGCATTGTCAAAGGTAATGTAGCTAATACATATTCAGACAATGTTGAACCTAGGTCTTCCTGTATTTATATGAACTCCCAACTTTCTATTCAATCTTCCAGATGCCAGAGGTGAAAAGACATAGAAGAAACTGCCTGAAGGGGGCTTCCAACCTCTTTGTTCCTAAAATGCAGTGCATCTATCAGTGAAGCAATCGATAAAATATTAATGCTAAAGATGACCCAAGCATTTTTCCAAGAGGTAAGGATGGAAAAAGAGAGAAATGAAAGTCCCTACCCTCAAGGAACTATACATCTGAATTAGAAGTGTGTCTTTGGAAATAAAAAGAAATTTGGTTGAATTTTTAACTTCATGCACCTCAGAGTGTCTCTAAATCTTATGAAGATTTATAAAACACCATAGACAAAGGTGCAGTACTGAGGTTATTTTGTTTTATAATTCATGTTAAAAATAGAATGAGATTTCCAGAGAGATCCCATTTCCAGAATTCCTCTATTAAATGTTTTCATGTCCCATTAGCAAAAAATCTGTCCCTGTCTCTTTGAAGCTTTATCAACTTCCTCACTAGCATCTTCTATTTTATCTCTTAATCCACCCCATCTCACAAAGAATCCTCCTGGCCTGGAAAAGTAATCTAAAGTCAAGTTAAAGAAAAAAAAAAAACAAACCTATTAACATTTAAAAAATTAAATAAAATCACCTTTCCACCAGTGCTAACCTCCTTTTCATTGAGAAATTCATTTTATGACAAAAAGAATGAAAAATTTGCATTTAAATGAGGGACTATTCAACAGAGGATTTTTATTAAGTGATAAGCAATATGAAAAAGCCCTGATTTCTTCCTTAAAAAGCCAGAGGGAAAGATAGTTTCCCAAGGAAATGTAAAATATCCTATCTATTAATTCAGTAAGCATAAACCATAATGGTTCAAACTATAAATAAAGAAGGTATTGTTCAAGTACCAGTTAATCCAATATGTAGTAAATCCAATCTCCTTCTCTACTGCCTTCTGGAAGTTGTAACCAGACTATCCAATCTGAGAACTGAATTGTCAGTCAACACCAAGAGAGTCTGAAGGAAGGAAGCTTCTTTCAGATTTCAATATATTTGGACTCAAAAGTATAAGGTTTACTTTTGCACCACGGTCCAGTATTAACTCTTAGATGCTCAAATTAAGTAGAAGTTCATGAAATCACACGATCATAGATTTAAAGTGGAAAGGGACAATTTGATCTAATTTAATCCAATCCCTCACTTTCCAGATGAGAACTAAAGTAAACTACACTGGGTTCCAGGGATGGTAAATGACACAGATTGAATAGAAACATGGTTTATCCTTGTAAAAGAAAGCTAAGGATCATAAGATATTTTTCTGATACACAGCTTATGTCCAAATCAGATTTAATTAAACTTCCCAGGAAAAGTTGATGGAGTTCTAGAGACTTGGATGCCAAGGAATTTCCTTAAGTCTATGAAAGTCCAAGCTAGACCAACATCCTCACTATTTATATACAAACACAGACATACACACATATAAGTTTTTATATAGCTGTATTTAAAAGTATGGAAAGGAAAAATGAGGGGGTATTTTTTTGAAGAAAAGAAGTGTAAAAATATTATCCCTAACTATTGAGTATAAATGTGTCATAAATTTAGAATTAGAATATACTATAGATAATATTTAGGTGACCCTCCCTCAAAATGATAAAGCTGGATTTCAAATCAGAGGTCCCATTTCTTTACTGTTTAAAGATTGGCAAGAACATGCCTCATAACTCAATGAAGAAAGTGAAAGACTTGTTCTCATTCTATAGGGAGAGTTAAAAGAATATAATAGAAGTGATGAGCATCCCAGGATTAGGTAATTATCAGAACCCAGCCCTCATGAATCCAAATCCAGGTCATGGTACGGTACCAAACCTTCTGTTGTGGAAGGTATGGTATAAATATAAGTTCTGAGACTTGGTATCACATTTTAAAAACAATTATAATATTTTAGTGGTGGAAGAGACCTTAGCAACTATCCACTATCTCTATTTATTAATCCATTTTTCTGTATATATACATATACTTTGTACATTCACAATATATTTACATGCACATATGTGTCTATGCATATATATGTATATGTGCACATTCATGTATAGTCATGGGACTTTATGTAGATATTATATATACAAAGATGTATTCACACATTTATGTGTATGTGTATGTGTGTAGCAATTCATCCATATCAAAGGACACATCAATAGTATCTGATAATATATTCAGAGTCTCCTATTTCAGTAAAGAAGACAAGTTGGTGATTTTCTCAACTCTTCCATGGTGGTGAGCTCAAGATCATCTGCTTTTATCCATTAGGCTGTGTTGAAGGCCATTCATCTAATCCTACTTAGTTCTGAGGATCTGGGTTTCCGGGAATCCTGTACTAACACGGGTGGTTTCTATGTATCCTATTGCACAACAGTACTGACTTAATGCCCTGTTCTCTGTAGTTCTTAGTGAGTCAGTGACCTTTATCACTCAGCTATGCCTTTTGGAGAGAAAGAGAAACTAAGAGCTAAAAAAACTAAAATTGAATGACTGGGTCTTGAATAATTGAGAGTTTCCTGCAACCAATTTTGTTTCTAGACGCTAAAATGTTATCTGAGATAAATAGCCTATTATAGCTCACTAAATCTATGTCTTTTTTTAGGAAAATAAATTTATTGAAGATCCCTCAACTAGGGACAAAAGCATCAAACATCACCTTAGAAAGAATTTAATAGGTTGTCTTAAATGGGGACTTTACCACTTTCTTCAAGAAAAGAGTGTCTGGGTGAGTAGTTATGTGATAATCTCCAGATGTTCCAACTGAGTAAAGGTTCCGGGGTCAGCAAGATCTGAGTTCAAATCCAGTCACAAATATTTAGTAGATACATGATCCAGTCATGAACAAGTCTTTGAATTGATTTCTGTCTTAGTATCCCATAAAATGGGAGATAATAATACCCAACATACGTATTGGATGTGAGGATGAAATAAGATAAAATTTTTGAATTTCCTTCCAAAACTATAAGTACTAAATAATTGTTTTTGTTTTTCTTAGTCAATTTTTCAGCTGTGTCTAACTTTTTGTGATGGACCATTTTATGCCAATACTGTAGATTCCTTGGCAAGGATACTGGAATAGTTTTCCATTTTCTTCTTCAGAGTCAAGCATTGGCTAAATGAATTGCTGAGAGTCACATAGTAAGAGTCCAAAGCTAGATTTCAACTTAGGTCTTCCTGACACCAGGCCCAGCACTCTATCCACTCAATATTCCAACAATATAATTACTAATTATTGTAATGATTATAATTATTATTCTGTTATCTTTGTGATATGAAAAATAAATTCATGGGATTCCAAGGACAAAAGTCATAAAAATGGGCATTTGTGAATGAGATGTGCTTTTAATTATTAGAAAGGACAACCACATTGATATGATCAAAGGCCTATATGAGTATTTGGTCTCTTGATCAAGGATGAAATCATTATGGGGAAACTCTGATGTGGAAATCTTTTACACCAATACATAATGGTAGCTCCTCTGCAACTTTTAGTCTTAGAGAGCTACTTTGAATATTGTTCAGAAATTCAATGAACTGGCCAGAATCCCATAGGAAGGATTTGAATTGAGGTTTGTCTGACTTTTCAACTGGCCCCTCAATTTGCATAATCTTACTATTTTTGACTTTGCATAGAGTAGGCAACTAATAACTAATTAACCTAAATAGAATTATTTACATAGGAATATCTCCCTTAGCATCCTCATCTATTGACTTCCATCCTTCACTTGTAGTTTCATTGATGTGGAACTTACTTCCTAAGAAGGCAGAAATTAAGCTTCTGATTATCTCTAATTGTTAGCGTATATTTCTCATTTTAAGAAGAAATCTGCCTCACTTCAAGGTCCCTCCCGCATAACTTCTCATTCTTTTCCTTGGGACTAAGCAGAACCTATCCATAGAAATTTATAACAACAAGCAATTTATTGGCCTTCTGGTCTATCCTAAACCTGGAAAAGAATTCCTGAGATAACAAATGTGAGAATTAGTTCTCTGGCCCTTGGTTAAAGATATAAAGTGAGGGAGAACCCATTACTTCCTGGAGTGGTTCATTTCACTTTGTGGAAGCTCTAAATGTCATGCAAAACTTTTTTAATAAATAAATCCAAATCTTCCTCTTTGCATCTTCTAATCCTTCCTCCTGGAGTTGCCTTTTAGGTCCACCAGAAACCATTACAGTCCCTCCTCCACATCATAGTCCCAGTATCTGAAAACATCTGTCAAATACTTGTTGAGTCTTATCTAATCAAGACAAATAAACAATTTTGTGAGCTATTATTTGCATGATATGGCTTAAAAGAGCTGAGCAGGTGTAGCCTAGAGAATATAGCATTTAATGAGGTCATGGCAGTAGTCTTTCAACTAATAATTAAAGAGTAGTTATATGGAAGGGATATTGGACTTATTATTTTTTGGGATCCGGGGGACGAATCAGGTGGAAGTTGCCAAGAGGACAATTTCAGCTTAATGCCATGGTGGGATATGAACATAGGGGGACTGTCTAGAGTTTTCTCAGTTAGAAAAGAATGTTCAAGAAGACCATGGATTCATCCTCCTCAAGAGTTTTTAAGCAGAGGTTGGATGATCACTTTATTGGATAAAATGGATAAGGTGGTTGCTGTGGCCACTTAAATTACATGTTTCTGGCATTTGGGGACCTGGAAACTCTCCACTTTTCAACGTCCTTCCTAAAATGTACAGTCCAGAACTTGCAACAATATTCATCAAAAGTGATCAGTAACTGAGCCAAGGTAATCAAGCAAATTAATATGGTTCTGCCTTCCACTCATTTTCTCTTTTCAGAGATAGGAACATACTCCTAAGAACCCTTCTCTTCATTCTTTCCCCTGCCTCTTATTTCTCCACTTGCAAAAGACTTTATTGCTGAAATAATCCAAGATAATATTTGAATATTCTAAAGTTTAAAGCCTTTTTTTTTAAGGCCTACAAAAAATCTATGTGCCTGGACTAAATATGAACACTTGGTTCAAAGTGAATGTTCCCAAAATTACCTCCTCAAGTTATTTTCATTTCACGAAACAGATAGATTTTCAAATTTTGAATTGCCATTTCTTATCTCACTCATGGCTCATTTTCTTGGCCTTCCTAAAGTGTGCTTTCTTCCCCTAAGATGGAAAAAAAGGAGTCCACTGCAGAGCATTGTACCAAATTACAAATACGAACCCAGCCATTCCTGTAGCAAAGCCTATTTAACAGCCCTAATACCCTCTTTTAATAAAGGTTTCGCCATTGAGATAAAAATTAAATGTTTGCCCCTGTGATGCATTAATAACTCGAAACCTTTAATTATAGCAGTGCCCAATTTAATTAAACCCTACATTATAGACTGTCAGCCATCGCCTTACAGGCCACACTTTTGAATGGTTTATAGCTCAGCTATAAAAATCTTTCCATGCTCCAGGAGGGGATACCAGATCTCTACTTGAAGGATATCATTACGCTTAGTATTGTATTTTTACTTTATCCATTTGGGAATGAGATTCTGACATGGCCTGACATTGCTTACCTGTGCCCCTACATTTTTTCATTTTAAAAAGAAATCATTAATGCTTTTCTTTACTGAACAGCACCAGTCTTGAGGTTGTTCTAGTCAGATAGTCTAGAAAACAGTGCCACTTGTAAATTACGCTGAAGAGATAGGAGAAAGATTTCCTTGGCTTAAGTGCACACACATGCACACATGTACACACGTTAATTTTTAATTTATATGCAAAGATCCCTTCCTTTTCCAGATTCAAACTCACGATAATATTGGAAAGAAATAATGATGGCAACAATGATAACAACAATAATAATAAACTAGCATATTTATATACCACCAAAATGTTGAAAAAACATTTTTGAAATGTTACCTTATTTGATCTTCACAACAATCCTAAGAAATAAGAGCAATTGCTATTCCTTTGTTTGATTTCTGTATGAGGAAAAAGAGAAAGAGAGAAATTATATGACTTGCACAGGGTCACATAGCTACTAAGAATATGAGCTTAGATTGGAATTCAATTCTTCATAATTCAAAATCCAGTATTCTCTACACTGTGAAACTGAATTGCCTTTTGCAAACTACCAAGCACCTTAGAAATTTTTGTTTGATTCAATAAGCATGTATTAAGTACCAAATATATAATAAAAATTTGGCTAGGTGGTGAGAATGTGAAGATGAGAAAGAGAATCCCTATCTTTTAAGTAGTTTACATTTTTTTAACTCTTACCTTCCATCTTAGAATCAATATTATTTATTAGTTATTAAAGGGTTAAATGGTAGGAGTTTGACAAAAGTGAGGAGAGCTGTTTGTAAAACAGTTTAATTTGAGAAGAATTACAGATAGAAAGTAGAAAGGAGGAAGAGAAATTATTATTCTAATACCCTATGACTATACCTAAATTCCGAATACTAACTAAAATTTCTAAAATCCTACTTCTAACTGTCTTCTGAAGACAAGTGCTTCTTGCCTGGCCAAACCAGGCCTATCTAACCTACTCTATCTAAAATAGATTCACTAACTACCTATGTTACACTAATAAATCAACAACTACCACCCAGGACCCCCTTAAAAAGTTTTTATCCTCCAACTTTCAGTAGTAAAATGCAAGGAGCCCTTGACTAAGAGACAGACCTCCTGCTCTCAAGAGATGAAGAGGCAAAAGACCTAACTGCCAACTCATTCCTTCCTTAACTCCCCCTCATCTCCTTGGTAATGGAATCTTCAGCTCTGGCACACACACTCCTGTCAGCTCTGCTCCACCTGGAAACCCCCCTCTCCTGCCTCTTAAAGAGACAGAAGGAGAGATTAAGAAAATCCCTTTAACAGTTCCAAGGCATAAGAGTGGTAATAGCTAAGCATTGGGGATTATGTGACTTGCTCCAGGACACACAGTTAGGAAGTGTTTGAGTTCAGATCTGAACAGAAGACCTCTTGTCTCAAAGTCTAGCTCTCAATCCACTTAGCCACCATGCTGCCCCAATTGCCAGCATTCTATTGAAGGGAAATGTATGCATACAAATCATTATGAAATGTGTTTAAAGTACATGAAAAACAATTTTTCAAGGCAGCTAGGAGTGAGATGGGGAAGTAGAATGGTAATGGATGATGTAACTATTACCTGAACAGAGTAAAAATGTTAATTTCTCACAATAATAGTGGCCTTTAAGTTGAGACTCTGAAGGAGCTGGGTGGCATCATGTTTCCTGGAAATGGCATTGGATTTAGAATCAGAGGATACAGCTTCCTAGTTTAGATCTGTCTTGCATGAGACCATGGGCTGTTTCACATCACTGAATTGTAGTTTGTTTGTTTTTTTCTCCCCAGTCAGAGAAATTTCAATTAAAGGATTTCTCATACCCCATCCAATTCTAAATCTATATGATCAATTATAAATGTTATAATCTATATCTAAAATCTTATGGATCTTAAAGGCAAGTATGAATTCTAAGAGGAGAAGTTAAAAGGAATAGCACTCCACATATAAAGGACAGATAGTTGATAACTTCAAGTAAAAATATGTTTTTTTCTTTTTCTTCATAATTATAATCTTTTGTTCAAATTATCAAACTGCTGAATAAAAAGAGATTTCAAAAGATATCTTAAATAAATGCTGATTAAATCATGGATACCCTTTATATAATCCCTAACAAAAAGCCATATCAATTTAGTTTGAGTATTTCTAGTGACCAGTGAGCCACTATGCTATGCAGCAAGGCAACCTAATTCATTTTCAGAATTTTTCTCCTTGTAGAATTTAGCTAGTTCTACTGCTCAGCCCTCTGGCATCAAGCAAAAGAAGTTAGGTCATTCTGCCAAAAGATGGTCATTCTGATATTCTCAGAAAGCTGTCATGCTACTGTTTAGCCTAAAGAGTCTAATCTTCCTTAGTTCCTTCAATCAGTGCTTTAATAACTCATCAACTGATTTTATTCCACATATTAGATGCTTTCCCCTATTGATCCTCTCTATAAAGTTGATTTGGAATCTTCCCAGATCATTCCAGTGTATTTCATACTCTGAAACCTATTAGTATATATGTAATATATATATGTATACATATATATGTATACATATACATATACATATACATATATATATATATATATATATAATATTATTTGGTAGTGAATCACAATCTTTCTTTGGCTATTCTCTTTCCAAATACTGTTAACTGGATTTTTCACCATTTGTTTTAATTTATTTTTTAAAAAAGTTCTAACATTATTAACCTTTCTGTTCCATCAGAGTATAATCTTCCTGAAGGCAGGACAGATTCTAGTGGAAAGATAATTTTTGGTATTATGGAATAACATGGATTCATTTCCCATATGAACCATTTCATAATTCTGTTATCATTGAAAAATCAATTTTCCTCTTTCTACTGTTTCATCATATGTAAAAGGATGCAATAATGCTTATTTTATCTACATTTTATAATTATTATTAGTCTCATATAGCATAATGCATATGAAACACTGTGTGAAATATAAAATGTTATTAAAATTCCAGGCATCACATTACAGGTTGAGAAGAAAGCTCTGTGGAAGGGGAATAAAAAAAGTTAGCACATGTAAAATTTTCAAATAGTTATTTCAGTGATTTCAGTGTTTCAGACATCTTTAACATATGAGTTACTCCCTAAAAAAGCCTTTGCTCAGCACTCCCAGGTAGGCAATGTAAGAGGAAAAAAGGAGTTTTTTTGGTTGGATATTCATATTTAAAGGTGTGGTCACCAGAAATCGATTACCCAATTCCAAAATAAAAGACCGAAGTCAAGATGACTTTTATGGTGATTTATTTACAATTTGGGAAGAGTGAAAATAAAGAAAAAAGAGAGAGTAACTCTGGCCTGATCCAGAGGCCTGAACCAGGCAAGGCTTCGGGGGCCCCAACAAAGGGGGCACAGAGGTTAATTAAACAAGGCTTCTAGCCACGAGGCCTCCTCTAAGGAGAGAGGCCTCTTTTGAGGCTAGAGCCTCCAGAAACACCAAGGAAAAGAAAAAGGAATCAGACTAACTTACTCATATGACAATTCAAAAAGAAGCAGTTCGAGGTCTCACCTGAGCTCCTTCAAGGCCAGGTTCAAAAGGCAAAATCTCCCCTCACAGGAAGTTACCATCATATTTAAAAGATAGTTCATTTCGTCACTTCCTATGTTCACCCTCCAGTTCTACATGTACAAATTACAGTATCAACCTTGTTTCAGACTGACCAGGGGGTAGTCACTTGTTTCTGATTTGTCACTTATTAGCACATGTGGGTCATAGACCTCCCCTTTTCCCACTTAATTCTAAATTGGGTGGTGTGACAAATTCCTGGTAGCTAAAGTCTAAAAAGAATGAATAAGGGTGAGCTAATTCCATTTACACAGCAACCAGAGTTGAAGAATGAGGTGTGCAGAGAAGATCTGAGTTCAAATCTAGCTTCAGAAGTGTACTCGTGTGTCCTTAATCTTTCTTTGCCTGAGTTAGTAGCATGTATATCAATGTTACTGTGAACATCAGAGATAACGTTTGTAAAGTATGTAGCACAGTACCTAAACATAGGAATACTAATAGTAGTAACTATAACAATATTTGCATACTGCTTAATATGTGAGTACTATACAAATTATAATTATTATTGTTATATTTTAGAAATCAGTTGTGCATATCAAATTTCACAATATGTTTTAGAATATATGTTTGGGGTTTTATATTTTTCAAGAATTGATAGTGGTTGTTATGATTTTGGGTAATTATTTGCTGAATCCTACCTAGTATAAGTAATTTTATAAGTGTACAATCAATTAAAATTGTTCATAGAGTGTCAAATTATTTCAGTCTGTAATTGTTATTTCACAAGATTTTTCCCCAATAATCACAAAAAATATGAATAGGTCCTGGAGGCCAACTAAAAATCATCATATGAATTAAGCATTTATCTAAGATTCTGAAGTAAACCGACCAATCTAGAACAACCCTGGAGGTGAGGAGGAGAAAGGTAGGACTGAGCTTCCACAGATAAGGGATCTATTTTCATCTCTATTGGTCTCTGAGCAGAAGACCTAAGTCAATGTTGGAGAGCCTTTTAGAGATCGTTTGCCCAAACTGCACCTTCAAGCTCCCTGCAAGTCCCCTGCAAGATCCCAGATGGTAGAGGGATGAAGTAATGACGATGGGTTTCTGGGTGGAGGGGTGGGACATGTGAAAAATGTCCTCAGGAACTGTGGAGAAGGGGAATGGAGGAGCTCCCTTGGGCAAGTTGGGGCATTGGTGCCATGCCTTTGCCAATATGGACCTGAGGCAAAAGAAATCCTTAAAACATGTAGACTACAATCACATGTTTTATTAGTAAAACATTTGAAGTGACCTGAATTGTGGTAAACCATAGAGAACCTAGGAGTATCTAGAGATTATAAATATGTAATTAGGTAGAGACAATTCCGGTCATTAGAGATTAGAACAATGGTCATTGAACTCATAAGTTTTCATTTAAAAAATGTCTCATGCCAAAGATCAAAGAATCACATGAATCTTTAGGGGCATAGTATATACTAGGTCTAAAGTATGTGAATTATTATAATATTATCTCAGATATTCATTCTGATATAACTGGTTCTGTGGTCCTAGGAAAGTCCCTTGATTGCTCTGATCCTCAGGATTTTCAATTGTAAAAAGATGACCTGGAAACTCCTCTAATCTGTCAAATATTTACACAATTTCTTTCTTATTTGACTTAAATCTACCTAGGGACTTTAATCAACATGTGTTACATTTTTGTGGGGTGATATGCTTAGCTATTCAAACTCATTTAAATTGTTTTTGTTTATTTTTAGTTAACCAATGGAATCTTAATATTTGAGGATGGAAATGCAATGAAAAATATATTTAAGCAATAGAAATTAATACCAGATATTATTTTTCCTATTACTGCATGGTAAAAATCCAAATAAGAGGCCAAAGAAAGGGTACAAAGGGCTAACCTGCCTGAATTTCCTTTCTTTTATCACATTGATTTCTATAGCTTTCCCTCCCTTAGCTATTCTTTTAGTTACTTTATGGGACTATATTATATAAGTTTTCATTTTGATGATATAGTGTCTCAGAAGTGAAAGAGAATTCACTTAAGCATTAGAACAAACTTCACTTCTGGGCTCTGCTTTCTTATTGGCTATGTATCATTGAGCACATTATCTAAGCTAGCTATGAGTCTCAGTTTCCTTACCTGCAAATGGGGATAATAACTCTTATGGTGAACATATAACAGGATTATTGAATGGGATTTTGTGATCATTGGTTGACAATTGAGAAGGAAATCAGATGCTTCAATTGCAACCCCTTCATTTTACATATGAGGAAACTGAGATTCAAGGAGATGAAATTGATGAAGTGTTTTGTAAGAAAGACTAAGTGTTATGTGAATGTGAGTTCTTGAATGATCTTAGAATGAGTTGGGGAAGCATTTTTAGTAAAAATTTTTTGATAAATTATCTCTTCTTACTCTTTATTGCAAATGAGTAAAATAGAAGGAAAAAAATCTGCTACCCTTGCACTTGCCAGAGACAATATAAATAACACAACATATAGTTATTTGACAGACTGTCCATCTTATAAAATTACATGGGAACACAATTGCCTTATTTACTTCTCAGAAAAAAATGAAACTTCTGACAGTGGATCTATTTGAGAGTTGGAATAGGATTAATATTTATATAAGGAAAGACATCACAGAATCACAGTATATGAGAGTTGGAGAGGATGTTAGGAGCTATCTACTCCAAATGACATATAAAAAAATTCCCCACAATGACATATTTGATGAATGACCATCCAGATCCTTCCTGAGGAATTCTAAAAGCAAGGAATCCAATAATTCCAGAGGCAGGCAGTTCTTCTTTGGAGCAGCTCTTGTTAAAAAAAAATTTATTGACATTGAGAGTACATGATCCTTTTGAGAACTTCCACCTAGATTCCTACTTCATTCCTTAGAAGACAAACAATGAAAATCTAATCAATCCTCCAGTTGACATATCTACAAACACTTGAATCAACTATCATATTCCCTCCTAGAAGTAATACATGTCAAACCTTTTTGTTCTTCTTATAAGTATTATAGTGTATAAGGAATTGTCATTACTATAGGAATTATTAAGAATGAGTATATAGACATATGCATACATACTTACATATATTTGAAATTGTATGCATGTGTTAAATTATGGAAGCAGAAATATAGCTACATATTTTTATATATGTATAAATATAGCTATATCTATATATGCATATGTATATACATTTGTAGAGACATGCATATGAAACTATGGTTATTCCTGATACAAAATAAAGAGACAAGTTAGAAAGAGTGGCAGATTTGGAGTTAAGACATGAGTTTGAAGTCTAGATCCATTCTTTATACATTTGATCTTGAAAAAGTTAATTCCTCTGTTAATTTTTATTTCACAGAGAAATGATACTAATATCCTAGATGACTTTTAATGTTCCTTGTAGCTGTCTTTGATTCTATGAAAAAGAAGATAGTTGATTTTCAATACCTTTTCTCCTTAACCATATTCAAAGATATCAGTTAAATATCCAACTTTTTGAAGTGAAGGATCATTCTTTTATTTTTTTTTAACCCCTTAACTTCTTTGTATTGGCTCCTTGGTGGAAGAGTGGTAAGGGTGGGCAATTGGGGGTCAAGTGACTTGCCCAGGGTTACACAGCTGGGAAGTGTCTGAGGCCGGATTTGAACCCAGGACCTCCTGTCTCTAGGCCTGACTCTCAATCCACTGAGCTACCCAGCTGCCCCAAGGATCATTCTTTTAAAGGAGAAGACTTTCCATTTTGAGTATGGTAAGGTCTTCTTGATTCAAACTAATTGTCCTCTGAAGGGGTAATAGCTTGAGCAAGCATTTGAATTCCATTAATTTCAAATTAATTTTAGCTTAATTTACTTAATAATTACTGTAGTCAAGTTACTGTGCTAACTGATAGTGGTTAAAAGAAAGCAATGCTTGGATTTAAAGTAGTTATATTTTAAGGAGAAGATATGTATAACTTGCACAAAGAAATGAATTCACATACAAAATAAATCTAAAGATAGACTGCTAACAACTTAGTTGTAGGCATAGAAGATGTGAGAAGACCTCATGGAAGATGTGGTCTTCTCTGTTTTTGAACCAAGATAAGGGAAGTAGAGAAGAGGTGTCATGACAACAATAGGGTAGCACCTGTGCTGAGGAAGAGAGTTATGAGAGATATTGTGATATACAGGATATAGCTGACTATACAAGTTGACTGGTACATAGAGTGGACCTTAGCAGGCTTGAACATGACTAAAAGGAGGGACTTAACTTAATGAGATGCAGGAAGTGAGACTAAAGATAGTTTATCTATATCTCTCCTTGCCTTTTTTTAGCCTTGGTTTTTCTGCCTTCTATTATGGTTGATCAAAGAGATGAACACAGAATCTGTGAGAAGCTTCCTCAATCTTTCCTAGGATTTCTCATTCATTGGAGGCTGGAGTAGTTGGAAACATATGTTCCTAGATAGTAGAAGATTCCTACTTTTAGAGCTTTATGGCACACTAAATATCTTCTTTTCTGGCAAAAAATGTCAGCAGCAGTCTTTTCATTTCCTTGACTATTTGCTAAAAGCAGAGATTCCCACATGGTTTTACATAAATGTATGCCTTACTGGGCTTAAGATGGCTATCAATTGGGAATCCATAGTTATTTTTTATTCAATAATGATGGTAACTTAGCTTTTTAAAGATTTTATTTCATTATATAGAAATCCTTTTTCATAGGCATAAATGCTTATATATTAAGAAATTTCACAGGATATGGCATGTTCTTAGCATATATTGTTTGTATTCACATTATTGAGTCAGTTGTTCTTGTAGACTTTGAGCTTGACAATTCCTCTGAAATATCATTCTGAAACAAAACTCTGCTTATTCAATAGAATTTATCTCCTAGACATTTGAATGACCAAAAAATCCTAAACTACCCCCCAAAATAATGGGGTATATGCAGGCTCATAAAGAATGATGCAGGAAAATGTAAAATAAATATCAAATCGTTTGCCATGTCAGGGAGGGTGAGGGGAAGAAGGGATGGAATGAGAGAATTTGGTTCAAAAGTAATTTTAAAAGAATGTTTAAAAATGTTTTTACATCTAATTGGAGCAGAGGAGACTAACCATTAAAGAAAAACAATGATTCAGGACTAAGGGACTATAATTCCCAAATCCTCATTCCAAGAAGCTTCCAGATGAGTGAAGATGTGTTGCAAAAGAAACCCTAAAATTCTTTTTTCAAATATAAATTGTTCACTATTCTTTCTGATTGCTTTCTTGGTGTGATTGTTTACTAAATCACAGTTCCTCATCACACAGTTGATTTTTGGTGAAGCCTTAGACTTTTCCATTTTCTCCTGCTCTCTTATTTTAAGGCCTTGATGGACATATGATCTTATCAGTGTAGTGAATCCCACTTTTAATAATGATTAAAACTGTGACATACTTTCTGCTTTTATATAATTTTATCTATTTTTTTTCATTGACCTTCTAAGAATGACCTCCCAAAAGAATCGTGTGTCTTTGTCTTTTGTAAGCTTTATTGAAGTAATTGTTTATTATGTTTTAATATTTGTGAGCCCTCTAGAATATTTAGGTTTTCCATCAGTTATTCCTCTCTTTTACAATATGATTGTGGAAAGACTCTTTCAGTCACATGCATCTTTGTTATTATCTCTATGTTTTTGCTTTTGTGCAAGTTATTCTTATAAAATTTAGTATAAAGAGCCAAGATGCCAGTGGAACCTCAAAACACTTCTACCAATCTTAAAATAATGTATCAAAATGGAGTGACAGAATGAACAATGGGTGGAATTAAGCAGATTTATTGCAGAAAACAAAGTGAAAGGGTGGCAGGGAGGGTCTGATTCACTGGGATGAAAGGGAAGAGCAAGGCCCCACAAAGGAGTACTATGTGTAGGCCAACAGCAAAGTCTCCCAATCCACGTCTATGGTTCCATGTTCTAAACTTGGGCCAACATCAACATCAAGACCATGAGATCCTGCCTAAACCTAAGTATAACCTCATGAATACCCCTAAAATTTCCAAGACCCAGCATAAGCCTGCAGTAAGGCCATAAGCCCTCACTAGACAATCCACAGTGTGTCAGGTTGGTGCAGCACCAGAAAGAGGCTCTGAGCAACTCAAGCCCAAACTGAAGCCCCAGGCCCCAAGCCCCAGTGCAAAGCAGTTAGCAAGGTACTTAGTTGATGTGAGCCAAAGGGGAGGCCCAGAGCCCTCACTCAAGCTTACAGTGCAGTGCTAGATCCAAGCATAAGGCACTCCACACTGTACATTTGGTCTTGGAAAACCCAAAATGAGGCCTATATTTCTATAGGAAAATGTGATATTTTTAACTCTCAAAAGTTTTATCAGGAGGTGAAAGGGGAGAAGAGTTAGCAGGAGGCATATCAGTGAATGAAGAACAAGCCAAGAGCAAACCACACCCCACCCACCCACACCACACATCTGTTCTCACAGGTTCCAAAATTAAGCTCAAGCTAAGTCAGATCCTGAGATCCTACCAAGCAAATAGAGATCCAAGCCAACTAAAACCACTTGAAATTGCAAACCTGTGGAGATGTCTGGAATCCCAAAACAAGGCAATCTATCTGAAGGGGCCAATCAGAATGGGCTCAGAGCAAAGCCAGGAATCCCAGGCTGGGCTTGGGATGAGGACATAATCCATAATTTGGGTTGAGGACACAGTTCTTAGGGGGGTATCCCTGGGATCTTTTTGCCTAAAACTAAGGATAGAGCTCTAGGACAGGGCTATAAAGGGTGTGCCTGGTTGAATCAAGAACACATTGAGACCAAAAACATGAGCCTAAGCCTGGTGCTAGAATCTGATTAGCATCTGACCTGATCCAGTTCAGACTGAGATCAAAAGCTTACACCAAAGCCTGAGGAATGTCTTTAAGCTATCATCATCTCAAGGGTCAGTTGAATCAGCAGGGAGAGGTGACTCTCAGAGCTCTCAGCCCTCAGATCAACTGGTAAACTAGTAACAACTCAGAAAATAAGTCAAAAATAACATCAAAGAAGGACTGAAGTTTAAGAGGGCACCCCAACTTCCCAGAAAGATAGATCCTACCTATAATTAGAAAGGAAAAAAATGAGTAAACAATCAAAAAAGCACCTAACTCTAAATACTTTTTATAAAGACAAAGAGCAAGATGTAGACACAGAACAGGATAGAGTAAGCAAAGGGAACACACCCAGAATACAAAAGAAAAATATGGTGGACACAGATTTTGGAAGAGCTCAAAAAAGAGTTCAAAAACCAGTTATTTGAGGTAGAGGACAAGTGGGGAAGAGAAATGAAAGTTATGTGAGAAAAAATAGGTTAACTGGAAAAGGAGAAGCAAAAACTGGCAGAGGAAAACCAGGCCTTAAAAATCAGAACTGACCATCTAGAACCTAATGATTTCATGAGAAATCAAGAAACAATAAAGCAGAATCAAAGGAATGAAAAAACAAAGGAAAACATGAAATATCTTATTGAAAAAACAACTGACCTATAAAACAGATCGAGGAGAAACAATCTGAGAATTTTTGTACTACATGAAAGTCATGATGAATAAAAAAAAAACCTTGGATATCATATTATAAGAAATTATCAAAGAAATAAAATTGATATTGAATGAATTCATAGATTACCTCCAGATAGAAATCTTCAGTTGATAGCTTCCAGGAATGTAATAGCCAAATTGAAGAGCCACCAAGCCAAGGAAAAATACTTTAAATAGCCAGAAAGAAACCATTCAAATACCATGGAGCTACAATCAGGATCACTCAGGACCTATCAGCTGCTACATTAAAGGTTGGGAAAGCATGGGATATGATATTTAGAAAGGCAAAAGATTTGGGTTTACAACCCAGAGTCACCTAACCAGAAAAACTAAGTATATTCTTTTCGCCAGAAAAATAGCCATTCAATAAGATAGAAGATTTCCAAGAATTCCTGAGGAATAAGCCAAACATAAACAAAAAAATCTGAAGGCCAAATAGGAGACACAAGAGAAATTCAGAAAGGTAAATAAGAAAGAGAAAATTTAAGCTGTTGAATTAAGGTAAAAAATATTTGTATGTTACATGGAAAGAGGATTTCTATAATTCTCAAAAATTACTCTCAGTAGTAGAGAAGATAGAAGGAATTTACTCAGAAAGAGAATGGAAAATTAAGCTGATTATGACAATATGATATATATGATGATGTGATGCATATATAAATATGATAATATGGAACACTGTATATATGGTATGATATGTATGCATATGAATGACATATAAAAATCAATCAAGGGTTGAAAGAGAGGTTTGCACTGAGAGAAAGGGGTAGGGAGAGAAAGAACGGGGTAAATTATAAAACATAAAGAGGCAATAAAAATCATTTGAGAGAGGGGAGGGGATAAAGGTAGTAATGGGCAATGCTTAAACTTTACTCTCTTTGTAATTAGCTTGGAGAGGGAAAAACGAGTATACTCAGTGGAACATAGAATTCTATCTTACTCTTCAGAAAAGCAGAAGGGGAACAAGACAAGGGAAGTGGGGATTAATTGAAGGGAGGGAGAATTGGGGGAGTGACAAAAAGCAAAATACTGCTGAGGAGGAATAGAGTGAAAGAAAATAGAGCAGGATCTAAAGGGGATAATAGGATGGAGGGCAACACACAGCTAGTAATCATAACACTTAATGTGAATGGGATAAAATTACCCATTAAATGGAAGCAGGTAGCAGAGTGGATTAAAAACCAGAATCCTACTATGTGTTGTTTAGAAGAAACACAGTTGAGGCAGGGTGATACACAGAGATTAAAGGTAAAAAGCTGGAGCAGAATATATTATGCATCATCTAAAAAAAAAAGCAGGAGTAACAATCATTATTCCAGACCAGTGATGGGCAAACTTTTTAAAGAGGGGGCCAAAGGAAAGGAAATGCTTATCTGTTAGTCTGTTTCTAAGGCAACTCTTTCTAAGCTTCATTATATTGTATCCTACTCATTGTATTCATCAGATTAGGAATAAAGTCGAAAGACTGGATAGAATATTTCAAGGGGCCCGCATCTGGCCTTGGGGGCTATAGTTTGTCCATCCCTGTTCCAGACAAAGCCAAAGAAGAAATGGATTCAATTAAGAGAGATAAGAAAGGAAATTACATTTTTCTAAAAGATATTATAAACAAAGAAATGATATCATTACTAAGTATTTATGTACCAAATGGTATAGCATCTATATTTCTTTTCTTTTTTTTTAACCCTTGTACTTTGGTGTATTGTCTCATAGGTGGAAGATTGGTAAGGGTGGGCAATGGGGGTCAAGTGACTTGCCCAGAGTCACACAGCTGGGAAGTGGCTGAGGCTGGGTTTGAACCTAGGACCTCCTGTCTCTAGGCCTGACTCTCACTCCACTGAGCTACCCAGCTGCCCCTGCATCTATATTTCTAAAGGAAAATTGAAGGAGCTCAAGGAAGAAACAGAGAGTAAGACCATACTAGTGGGGGATCTTTAACTTCTCCTCTTGGTACTAGATAAATTGAACCAAAAAAGTAAATGAGAAAGTAAGGAAAGTAAATGAAATACTAGAAAAAATAGAATTAATAGATATCTGAAGAAAACCTAGGGATAGAATAGGCATACCTTTTTCTCAGCAGTACATGATACATATACAAAGATTGACCATGCACTAGGGCATATAAATATTGCAAACAAATGCAGAAAAACAGAAATAATAAATGCCACTTTTCAGATCATAATATGATAAAAATTATAATTAATAAATGTCCATGGAAGACAAATTTAAAGTTAATTGGAAACTAAATAACCTAATTCTTCAAAACAGGTGGGTCAAAGAAGAAATAATAGAGACAATTACAGACTCTATTAAAGATAATGGCAATGAGGAGACAATATATCAAGACCTATGGGACAGTACTCAAAAAAATTTACATTGCTGAGTGCCTTTACCAAAAAAATAGAGAGGTTTAGATCTAATTAAAAGAGATAAGGAAGGAGGTTACATTTTGTTAAAACAGATATCATAGACAATGAAACAATATAAATAATAAACATATATATGCACCAAATGATATAGCCCAGTAATGGGCAAACTATGAGATCCAAGCAGTAGTTTGCATATCACTGCCTTAAGAAATTCCTTAATCACTATGCCCCCACATCCAGATGTAGTGATTAGAGAATTGCTTAAGGCAGTGATAAGGCAAGCTATGGCCTGGATCTGGCCTGTGGAGAATAGTTTGCCCTTATAGCCTCCAAATTTTTAAAGAAGAAATTAAGTGAATTTCATGAGGATATAGACAGTAAATCTTTATTAATGGAGGACCTCACCTTCTTACTTTAGGATCTAGCTAAATTGAACCAAAAAATAAACAAGAAAGAATTGAAGAATGGAAATGAAATTTAAAAAAAAAGATAGAACTAATAGATCTCTGGAGAAAATTGAATGAAAATAGAAAAGAATATACCTTCTTTTTAGCAACATATGACATACACAAAAACTCACTATGCATTATGATATAAAAAACTTTACAACCAAAGGCAAAAAAGCAGAAATAATAAATGTATCCTTTTCTAGATCATAACACAATAAAATTATAATCAATAAGAGTCTATGGAAAGACAAATTAATTGGACACTAAATAATCTAATCCTAAAAAAGGATTGGAGTAAACAACAAATTATAGGGAAATCAATAATTTCATTAAGGAGAATGACAATGAGGGCACAACATATTAAAAATTTTGGGATACATTCAAAGAAGTTCTAAGGGGAAAATTTATGTTTACATCAATAAAATAGAGAAAAAGGAAACCAATGAACTGTGCATTCAATTAAACATTTTTGTTATAACAAATAAATTAGAGGAAAATAAAATACTTTACCTATTATATCTATGGAAAATGGAAGAATTTACAACCAAGCAAGAGTTAGAGAGTGTTATAAAATATAAAATGAATAATTTTAATTACATTGAATTAAAAAGATTTTGTACAAACAAAACTAATGTAATCAGCATTTAAAGAAATGGGAATTTGGGGGAATATTTAATGGTAAAAATCTGATGTCTTATTTCTCAAATGTATAGAAAATAGAATCAAATTTATAAGAATACAATACAAAAAATTCCCCAATTGGCAAATGATCAAAGGATATGAATAAATAATTTTCATATGAAGAAATCAAAACTATAAATATGCATATAAAAATATTTTAAATCACTTGAATAGAGAATTGCAAAATAAAGTACCTCTGAAATACCACCTCACAACCAATATGATAATACAGGGAAATGATAAATATTGGAGGGAATGTGATCAAATTGTGACCCTAAAGATTTATTGTTGGAGTTGGAAATTGATCCTTCCATGCTGGAGGGCAAATTGGAACTATACCCAAAGGGCTCTTAAACTGTACATACCTTTTGATTCTGTAATACCATGACTGGATCTGTATTCCAATAACATCATAAAAAAGTGGAAAGAATCTATTTGTAAAAAACAAATCTTTATAGTAGTTCTTTTGTGGTGACAAAGAATTTCAAATTGAAGTTATTTCCATCAATTGAGGAATGACTGATGAAACTGGCATTTGTTGGTGTTGGAATGCTATTGTATATAAGAAACAATGAGCAGGATGATTTCAGAAAAAAAAAAGTTGGATTTACATGAATTGATGCAGAGTGAAATAAGCAGAACTGAGAGAACATCATTCGTGGAAACAGTAATATTGTATGATAATCAACTGTGAAAGACTTAGCTACTCTCAGGAATGCAATGATCCAGGGGAATTCTAAAGGACTTATGACAAAGAATCCTATCCACCATCAGAGAAAAAATTATTGGAGTTGGATACAGATGAAAGCAGACTATTTTTCACATTAAATTATTTATGATTTTATTTTGTAGTCTGGGTTTTACACGAGTATTCTCTTATAATGATGACCAATATGAAACTATGTGTTACATGATTACCCATGTATAACCCAGATCATATTGATTAATGAGGAAGGAAGGGAAATGATTTTGATCTTATAATTTTGGAAAATATATGCTGAAAATTATTACTATATGTTATTGGGAAAATAAGACATCTTTGAAAAAATAATAAAAAATTAAAAAAAAATTTTGTGTGAAATGTGGTCATAGAAAATACAAGTTTTATTTCCACCTCATTTATTGACTGTATAGAGTAAGAGAGTGGGGAACAAAGGTGTTATTCAAGTTTTCAGTGTCAGAGCCTACAATTCTGGTAGATTCCTTGAGAGAAATTATCACCCAGGCATTTTTGGTTGTATCTGATTCTAAATGAAAAGAAAGTGGATTGGTTCACTGTTTCCTTCTCCAACTCACTTTACCAATGAAAAACTGAGACAAAGAGGATTTACTGGCTTGCCCAAGTTCACACAGCTACACAGCTAGTAAGTGTCTGAAGCCAGATTTGAATTCAAGATGAGTCTTTGTAATAGTTCCAGCACTCTATCCATCATGCCCCCTAGCTGTCCTATTTTACAGAGAAATGAAGTTCAAAAGAGCAGAGTGTTTTCTGGAAAATATAAAATCTGCCATATATTATATTATGTCTTCTCTTCCCATTTTAATTTTTTTTATGCTTTGCTTAATAAAGAAAAGTTGTAGGGTGACCATTTATTCATATAGGGCACCATTTCTTCACATAATTCTGGACCTTTGGTGCCATGGATGGAGAGAAGTTGGAGAAGAGAAAGGAATGAATCTCTTAACTTCTTTGCCCCAAGAAAGAAAGAAAAAGGGAATGAGGAAAACAACCACAGGAAACAGATTTTTAGGCATTGGTTCTTAGCATTATCTGATACATATCATTCTAATCAGATGTTTTTTTCCTAGGACCTAGGCTAGCTCCTCTATATTTTGGAGAAATTAAAATAACTTTGTATCTAACTAATGTGAAGTTCAAAAAAATCTGAAGGGAAATGGAAGTTTCACTGCCTCTCTGATTTTTCATAGTAATAATTTTTTCTTCAGCCAATAGTTCTCAATGCATTTATTTAGTATCTAAAATGCTGCTTCTGTATTCTTGTCACTAGGCCCCCAATATCTCAGGCCATTTTTTTTTTCCTGCAGCCCTGTGGCATGGCCAGAAATATTCCCACGCAAACATATTACCTCCCCCAAATGAAATAAATAAATGAATGAATGAATAAATAGCCAGAAAGAAAATGGGTGCTGGCTGCTAACATGCTACTGGCCCAGAAGGATAAGAGGCAGACTGGTAACAAGGGAAGATTTCCAGGGAGCTATTTTTATATCATTTAATCCCCTTTTTATCCTAGCCTTGCCTAATCTCCATAGAATGGGTTTCTTTCCAGAGCTCTGCAGGTTGCTTGCTGTTTTATAATATATTTCGACACAGACCTCTCAGCATAAACTGATTTTAAAGGGACTCTGTTCAGAACCCACACTGCAGTGTCTCACTGCCACATTCAAAGTATCCTGGATCCATGTCTATTCAAGACTGCTACTGACAAACCAACATTTTTTAGAGGATCTTGCCCTGACTAGCCAGAATGAAAGACATAACATCCTATTACGTGACAATTTCCCCCAAATCTCCATTATATTTTTGGTATCGCATAAATGAACCTCCAATATTACAGATCACAATATAAATTGACAAAAAAGAGATTAATGATGAGTAAGATGAGAAGGGGGGTTTGCAGAAACTTCTTAATTCCCACCATTTTCTGTTATATTGATATGTGGCTCATCATCAAATTCTTCATAGAATATGGTTTCAGGAGGGTGAAAAATATTTACTCAAACCAAATTATAAATTGAATAATAAAGAATTTGAAACCAGCGATTGATTTCATATTACCAGTTTTGTAAAATAACCTCCTTTTTTATGTCTTGTTCCAGGAGACCGTGAATCCATTTCTGTATATCCACACAATTCTATAATTTCAGGAGAGATAAATGGATCTTAGGAGATTTTCCATGGAATGATGACTTAATTCTTCATATCTGGAATGAAACTATTTCTCAGAATAGGTACAATGACTCCTTGGACATTTTTCTCTTGCTCTGTTTCTGTCTGCCAGATTTTCTCACTCATATTATAATGGACAGTTGTTTGTTATCTATCTTGTAAGATTTCATAATCTTTTCTTACAAAAACTAATTACACAAAATGTCAAAAAAATAATTAAAATTGTATCTACATGTAATCTGATATGAAACAAATTAGGTATCAGCCAATTATCTGTGGTTACTCAGAAGAAGGATTTATAACATTAAAATTACATATTGATTTCTATGGTTTTCTATTACCTTCATTTATAATACTCTCTCCTATTATAACTGAAAAGCAGTACAGAAATATTACTCAACACATTAACTAAATTTTGTACCCTAACTATAATAATAATGGTATTAATGATAATAATATCTAGCAGTTATAGAGCTTTTTAAGCTTTTCAAAGTGCTTTACAAATATTATGTCATGTTATCCTCATGAACCAGTAGTTCTTATTATCATCCATATTTTGTGCAGGAATAAACTCAGACAAAAATAAATTAAGTAGGGGACAGCTGGGTGTCTCAGTGGATTGAGATCCAGGCCCAGAGACAGGAGGTCCTCGGTTCAAATCTGGCCTCAGACACTTCCTAGCTGGGTGACCCTGGGCAAGTCATTTGACCCCCATTGCTTAGCTCTTACCACTCTTTTGCCTTAGAACCATTACACAGTACTGATTCTAAGACTGAAGATAAGGGTTTAAAAAAATTAAGTAAGTAAGTAATATTCCTATGGTCACACAGGTAATAAGTTTCTGATACTAGACTTGAATCTTGCCTTCCTAATTCCTAGTACAGTGCTTGATATACCACACCTCTTAATTCCCTTATCTAGTGGATATTCAATATATTGTGTATGTCTTTCATCTATGAAAAGAAGAAAAAATGGTATATTTCCATATCTCTTCTTTAGGGACAAAACTAGTCTTAAAAAGATTGCCTCAAAACTTGGAAAGTATGTTAAACATTATATATATATATATATATATATAAATTTATTTTTGGGGGTAGTTGTATTTTATATTTTGTGACAAGGAGTCCCTTGACAGAACAGAAAAAGGAGATATATTTAGAAATGAAGGATATATACTATAGTTTCAAATTTGGAAACAAATGATTGCTTCAGCATTCCATTTATAAAGAGCAAGAAATTTTAGTGATTATCTTTATTTCTACCAAGGTATGCCCTTCCGAGAACAGTATTACAGTCAATTGCCAAATGTAGCTTGAATTTTTTTTTAATGCATAGAATTTAGTTGACTTGTAACTATGTTTCCTTCAAATATTTTAAGCTTCTTCTTTTCCCCACCATACTAATTCCTTTAAGAAAAGTTAATCCCAGTTTTGAAATATTCTCAGTTGACTATTTTAGGTGGAGAGAGACATTTAAAAATAAAATATAAGCTTCGAAACACACAGAGACACACATGATTTACCAATTTTTAGATGAGTATTACATGCTGAACTTCACATGACATTGTGAAGAAGAAGGGATTGGGAAGAACTACTCCCTCCCATATTTCCCCTATTTCCTTTGAAGCATTTCCTCCAACAATGATGTTGGTAGAAAAAATAGTTTGTACCAACTCATTTTTCAACCTGATGAAAAAATGAATGAATGGATTAATGAAAAGCAATTAGTAAGAGTTTACTGGGTACCAGTTCCCATGCAAAGTATTGTTTAGCAATTCAAACTTTTTTTTAAATTATGCATATTATTAAAATAATGGAAATACTTTGAAAAGAGTGGCTTCTTTAAAAAGTTAGAGCTGTCTTGTCAACAATAATTCTATCTTCAGATTGGAAGGGGTTAATAGAATTATTTGTCCATCTTTTTTAAAAGAATATGAGAGTTACATAATGTAGTTACAATGAGCAAGAACATTTCTTCTACTATAACAATTTTTCCTCCCCAAGTTTACAAAATTCTTCTTAAAGCAAAAGATGTAAGTTGAAAAGTAGATTATGAGCCCGACTTGTGAGATAGGAAGCATTTTATAACTAACATTTTCCTTTTGAGCATCATCCTGATGTATTTAATTATTTGAAGGAACAATACATTAATTATGTGATATCTCAATTCTTAATTATTATAAGTAACTATTAAAGAGTATCAGAATGTCAATATCAGGAAATACATTTTTATGGGGAGAAAAAAATGATGTTTCTAACATAGTGCCTAAACACAGTCTGCAGAAAAAAAGATAATTCAACAATAAACAAGGTGAAAGCAAGTTGAATTATGCATCTTCAGTAGCAAAAGAATGCCTCGCATTCCTTTCAAGTCTGAATCTTTGCAAAGCAAGTACATGCATTATCTTCTCTGAGTATCACAATTCCACTTTAAATTGTGGAATATTAGCAGCTCTTCTTATTCATTCATTTGTTCGTTCATTTATTCATTGAACAGGAATGAAGCAATAGGTACCTAGTACATGCCAGGGTGTATGCTACATACCGGTGATAAAGAGGGGGTGAAAAGTCTGTGCACTGAAGTTTAAATTACATTTTAGTAAATGAAGAAATTGAAACTTAGAGACATTAAAATGTTGCTGAAATTCACACAATTATCACATCCATGAATGGGAAATGAATCTCAGATACCAAGGATTGTTTTCTTTTCAAAACATGCTGAAAAAGATAAAGAGGAAGCAAGAGGCAATCAACATATGATCTATTTGGAGTGAACAAATATTTGGCTTTAATGCCTTAAAAGAAGGTAAGTTTTTTTTCTGAAGGTGTCATGTACAGCTAAGAAAAAAAAAGAAATATTATTTTCTATTCCCATTCAGTTTTCTCCATTAATCTATCATATCAAAAGGTTTTTAGATTCTATTAATCTTCTTGACTTTGTAACTATTTATTTTATGTAGCTCTAAGAGGGACATATTGAAGTCTTTCACTGGTATATTTTCATTATCTCTTTCCTCTTTTAATTAATTTAATTTTTCCTTTAACATTTGGATGCTAGGACATTTGGTGCATGTATTTTAGTATTGATATTGCTGCATTATCTCTGATTCCTTTTAGCAAGTTTTAGTTTTGCTTCTGACTCCTTTTAAATAGGTTTCTTTCTGCTTCTGATTTATGTGAGATCATGATTGTTACTTCTTGTCTTTTTTGCATCCATTGACGTATAAAAGATTCTTGTCTACATCTTTATTTAATTTTGTGTGTCTCTCTATTTCACATTTCTTGTAAAGAACATATTTATTGATTGTGGTTTCAAATCCATTCTGCTACCTACTTCCACATTATAGATAAGTTTATCCCATTCACAAGCAAGGTAATGATTATTGAGTCATTTTACATTCCATCTTGTTTTTTTTTTTTCTGTTTGTTTTTCTTTTTGTCTTCTTCCTCCTCTAACATTTTTTTTTTGTTTCAATCAATATATTTTTATCTTTTCTCCCTTTAATCACCCCCCTTTTCTCTTATACCTGTCCCCTTATGATTCGCTTTTGGTAAGATAGATTTTTTTTGCCAACTAAATGTATGTGTGTATGCATATGTAAATATGTACATGTATACACACAGAAAAAACACACACAAAAAACATATTCTTTGAACAAATTTGTTGCCAGTAAGGTATAAACATTTTTGCCACGATTTTCCCTTCCACTGTAAAAGTTCTTCCTTGGGCACCTCTTTTATGTGAGATAATTTTTCCAACTCATTTTCCCAAGGCATCCCTTTTTCTCACCTCTCCATTTTTTACATTATTTCAACATGATAGTATTTTTTCAATGCTCTCCTTATATGTAGAATTTTTATAACTGCCCCAATAATGATAAAATCCTTAGAAAATACACATATCTTCTTATATAAAAAATAAAGTTTAACTTTAGTTATTTTTTTGTAGTTTCTCTTCAATGTTGCCTTTTTATGTTTCTCTTGAGTCTTGAATTTGGAAGTCAAATATTCCATTGTGCTTTCATTTTTTTAGGAATACTTGAAATTCCTTCATTTCATGACACTTTCATTTTTCTCTTGAAGAATTATACTATTTTGAGTAGACTATTTTGAATGTACTCTCAGCTTTCATTTTTTTATTCTGGGATTTCATATTCTAATCCCTCTATTCCTTTAAGGTGGTACCCACTAAATCCTGAGTGATCATGACAATAGCTCCATTGTATTTAAATATTTGCATTCTTGCTGCTTGTAATATTTTCTTTTTTTACCTGGAAACTCTAAAATTTGACTATAATATTCTTGATAATTTTCTTTTTGTGATCACTTTCACGTGGTGAATGATGGATGTATGTATTTAATGAGTCATTTGTGCTTCCATTGAAATATTTCATGCTTTCCTCTATTTTGTACTTCTTTTGAAATTATCTAGTTTTATTTTTTGTTTTTCTTAGTATCATCTTATTTTTCCTAAGTGTAGTTTTGAAAATAACATTAAAAATGAGTCCCAAAAACTTTCTTTCTTTCTTTTTTTTAAACCTTACCTTCCATCTTGGAGGCAGAAGAGTGGTAAGGGTAGGCAATGGGGGTCAAGTGACTTGCCCAGGGTCACACAGCTGGAAAGTGTCTAAGACCAGTCTCTAGGCCTGGCTCTCAATCCACTGAGCTGCCCAGCTGCCCAGCTGCCACCCCCACCCCCCAATACTTTCACTCCTTTCATTCCCTCATCTTTGAAAGAGTAAGAAATTTATCTTGGTTATACATGTGTAATCATGTAAAACAGATATCCAAATTAATCTCATTATAAAAGAAAACAAAAATACATGAAAAAATATGTAAAAAATAGAATTCTTCAATCCATATTCAGACTTGATCAGTTCTTTCTCTAGAGGCAGATAACATTTTTCATCATGAATCCTTTGGAATTATCTTGAATCTTTTTTTTAATTTTTTTTTTTTTTTTGCTAAGGAAAGGTCAAAAATTGAGAGTTGATTATCATACGATATTGTTGTCTCTGTATACCATATATATGTTCTCCTGGTTCTGCTCATTTCACCCACTGAATACTTTTATAACATTATAAATTTCCATTACAATATTATAAAATAACTTGTTCAGCCATTCCCCAAGTGATGAACATCTCGGTTTTCAATTCTTTACCACCACAAAAAGAGCTTCTATATATATATCATCATACAAATAAGCTTTTATTTTCTCTCTTTCTCTCTCTCTCTTTTTAAATTGCAGGAATAGAGATCTAGAAATGGTATTTCTTTATCAAAGTGTATACACAGTTTTATGGCTCTTTGGACATATGCTAATGCTCTCCAGAATGGTTGGATCATTTCATAACTTCAGTAATAGTACATTAGCGTCCGAATTTTCCCACATCCTCTCCATTATTTGTCATTTTTCCTTTTGTATCATATTAATAAATCTGATAGGTATAAGGTGATGCCTCAGAATTGTTTTAATTTATATTTCTCTAATTAGTAGTGATTAGAACATTTTTCCCTATAAAATTATAGATAACTGAATTCTTCATTTGAAAACTGCCTTTTAATATCCTTTGACTAATTATCAATTGAAGAACAACTTTCATTCTTATAAATTTGACTCATTTCTCTATAGATATTAGAAATGAGCCCTTTATCAGAGATACTTGGTTTAATCCCCTGCCAGTATAGTATTTTCCTTCTAATCTTGGTTGCATTGATTTTGTTTGTTCAAAATTTTTAAATTTAACATACTCAAAATTATCCACTTTTTGTATCCCATTATATTCTCTATCATGTTAATATTAAAATTCTCTAAGGATTGTATCTTAATTAATATGTATTTTTTAAACATTAAAAAGGCTGGTCAGAGAAAGAAAAATTACCAGGTAACTGTGACCAGCTGTTCCCTTTGCAAGTTTTGTTTTGTTTTTTCCTTCAGCTCAGACTTCAGGCATGGCAGGGACCTCTCCTGAATGGTTCTGAGGCCAGTCGTGTGTGTGTGTGTGTGTGTGTGTGTGTGTGTGTGTGTGTGTGTGTGTGTGTGTATGCACTGCAGCTCCTCTCGCTAATGCTGGTTTCGCCAGGCACTCTCATAACCACCTCCTTTCTCCATGGTTCAGAGGCAAAAGTAACCTACTTCCTTTCTCCAGTCCAATTTTTTGCATGTTGTAATGTCATTTTTGAGAGCCCCTCTGATTTGGTAGACTCTGACCCCAGTTTGGATCAGAGTTGGGTCTTTTGGACACCAGGAATCACCAGGGACAAAAGGCTAGGGTCTTCCAGATGTCAGGAAGACATGTAGCCTATGGTATCCCCCTAACCTCCACCCCATGGGCTCTCTCAGATCTCCCATTGTCTTAAGTAATTTGTTGTCAGATAAGCACGTGTTTTGATCTTAAGTCAGCCAAATGGTAGGGTTGAATTGCAACTTATTTCAGAGAGTGGACTAATTCAAACTCAATATATTTCAAATTCAATTTAAAATCCAAAGTTAATTTTAGGGTACCAAGAAAAAGAAAGGGGGCAGCTGAGTGGCTCAGTGGATTGAGAGTCAGGCCTAGAGACTGGAGGTCCTAGGTTCAAGTCCGGCCTCGGACACTTCCAGCTGTGTGACCTTGGGCAAGTCACTTGACCCCTATCGCCCACCCTTACCACTCCTGGGCCAAGGACGGTCCCTAGCCCGGATGAAAAAAGGAGGAGGGTTGGGCGTGGGGCTAGCAACCCCACCCTGTAAAAACTACATCTGCTAAAGAAACTGCAACCTAAAGTAGGGGCAGCTGGGCTAGCTCAGTGGATTGAGAGCCAGGCCTAGAGACGAAAGGTCCTAGGTTCAAGTCCGGGCTCAGACACTTCCCAGCTGGGTAACCCTGAGCGACTGTGTCCCATTGCCTACTGGTTGTGGCCCTATGCTCCTAGAATGGAGTCCCAGGATAAAAAAAAAGAAAAAAAAAAGAAAATGGTTTCAGGCTAATATTAAATTTTACAGTCTCCTCTCTGATTTATTTGGAGACATGTTAGTCTATCTATACATTTCAAGATTGTCTCATCAGCATACATAAGAATTGAACAATATTATACATTTCAAAGGTAGTCTAACTACATTTGGGTGTTTCTTAACATGAAAAAGGATTGATAAATGTATTGACAAGGAGGCACTGGGGGGAATTCCTTTTTCTGGCACAAGGATTTTATACTAAAAATAAAATATTGGCACATGGGAAGGAAAGAAGTGGATGAAGAACCCAATCCCTACACTTCAATTCATCATATTGGATGCCTTATTCAGAGTCTCATGATGTGATTTCTGATTTCTGAGTACATCTTCTATTGCTGTGATCTTTTTAGTCCATCTGGGCTCATGATGGTCTTTACAGCATTTTCTCTTCAACATTTGTTTTCCTGTTCCAGGTTAATGATAATATCTTTCCCTAAAATTGCTTAAGAAAAAAAAAATCTTAAAATGGGGATCTTTAGCATACCTTCAAAATCATTCCTCAGGTGAATGAGATACTACCTAGGATATAACTCTCTCTATAGGCATATACATAACTTGATGGTAATACAAAAGAATGTCCAAACAGGTTGTATGTTATTTTACAGCAATAGACTTGCTATAGGATGTATGACTAGACTGATCAATTAAGATTGCATTAAATAAATAATATATGAATCAACTTTCCCCAAAATGAGAGAAAAATTATATATGTATTATGATAACAAATCCATGTTACTTAACCTCTCTCTAGTAGATATAGCTTATATTCTACAAGCATTAGGCCAGTTGAAACAATATTTTAGCTACCTGCCATCTGCTATGACTAAATAAAGTTACTATAACAAAGAAAAATAGGAAGAGAAATATGAAGAGGAATGTGTTCCTTTAGTATGATTTCTATATTAGTCTGATAGTCTCTATATGAGAGCCATAGAGATAGTAAGCTAGAGTCAGAGTGGAATGCAGATATTCTTCACAGAAAGAGATGACTTATCCGGCTAAGTCAAATGTGTCCTACCTCAGCATCTTTGCTGAAAAGTCACTCTTCCAACCCTTCTCTGAGACAACTTTCCCCATCTTGGCACTAACATATATCACCTTTACAGGTACTACTGACATCTTTAATTATCAGCTTATTAACACTGATCAATGGCTTATTAGTAGTTTATTTGGAATTAGACTCAATAATCAGTTATTCCATAAGATTTAATCACCAATGAAAGTTTTAAAGCTTTGGGGTATACAATGCTGTCAGGTTTATTAGACACTGAAAACTGATCTTTAAATAACAAATATAATTTTTATGTCCATAAACTCAAATTAAAAATCATATTTAAAACTCGCTAAACAAAATAGAAGAAAACACACAAAGGAAGATCATTTCCCAAACCTAACTCAAAGTATAAGTTACACAAGTATTTTATAGAAAATGGTTGTGATGTCAACAATTCTGATTGAAATCCTGTCCAAGGAATTGATTGATGGCTCAAATTGACTCCACTATGAGGAAAAAAAAAAACTCTATAAGAAGAAAATAACCAAGTACTAGTATAGTAAGGTAAGGTAATTAAAGTTAAAGGTAAAGGTGGTAAACAGAGTTAAAAGTAGTAAGAAAATAAAATAGTGGTTTTCAGGAATGTTGAAGGATTAAGAACTGTGTAGAGATTAAAATCAATATACAATAACTAAGTATTATATTTTATAAAGATTATTAATAATAACTTAAGTAAAAAAGCTAGCTAACCCATCTACAGTCCCAAAAGAAGAGAAAGACAGAGGGAGGGGTTATATAACTATATAAACAATAACATAAAGATGCAAACATTGGAGCACAGGAAAAGGGATGCTGGGAGATGAAAGAAATTCTGGGGAACATAGTTCAAAAGGTACAAAATTTCCACTTATACAGTTGTGTGAATGTACAGCATTTAAGTGTGATATTTTCATAACCTAACAAAGTTATCTCGTATATAGCAAATCTTTGATCTGAAAATGTCTGTATTGTATGGAAGGACAAGAACACCTTGAACCTGTGGGAACAGATAATAGTTAAAGGAGAACTCAGAACTATGTCAGAGTCCTTCCCCACTAAGGGAGCTATGACTACCACAGGCTGAGGCACAGTGTTTTTCCAACAGCCACTGCATCCAGCTATAAAGAATAGTAGTCTGCTGGGTGTTGTGTGGTTCCAAGACATGAGTTAATCCCTCAGAAGCCATCCTCCTCTGTTCATATACATCCAATATAAATTACTTTTGGTAGTCTGGAATTCCTAGGAGTGGGCAGAATGTCTTGTATTAATTATGTGACACATGACATGATGGAAATCTAACTGAAGGGATTCAGGGACTAACGTTTTAGTCTGATTTACAAAAGGATCAGTAAGTGGATCTATTGTCTAGTGCAGTGATGGGCAAATTTTTTAAAGAGGGGGCCAAAGGAAAGGAAATGCTCATTTGTCAGGCTGTTTCTAAGGCAACTCTTTTGAGGTTTCATTGTATTGTATCCTACTCATTGTATTAATCAGATTAGGAATAATGTTGCAAGGCTAGATAGAACATTTCAGTGGGATGCATCTGGCCCATGGGCCATAGTTTGCCCATCACTGGTCTAAAGAAACTCAGGACCCCCGAGATTGCATGTATTTGCCCTTTAGAAGATGAAGTAGAAAATTTCTGAATAGCTTCAATGCATTTGATATGAATAGAGTGGGTTTCAGCACCTAAAATAAAGCCTAAATATTTCACTTTGGGTAGGAATCACCAAACCTTTGATCTATAAACCTTGTGACTAATAGATCTTTATGGGGAGATATCTGCTATCTTCCTATAATGTCTCTGGATGTGGTGCTGCTAAAAGTAGATCACCTACATACTGAACTAAAATATTACCCTTAAAAATGATATCTCAGACCTGCTATAAAATTTGAGAGAATAAAATTGGGCTCCCTACATATCTTTGAGGCAACTGAATCCATGTCCACTGAGAATAATTGAAGTGAAAGTAAATGTTTTCCTAGAATTTATATGGCTAGGAATGGAAAAGAAAGCAGAACAAACACCTACCCCTTGATTAAGGAGGCAATAGTAGCCAGGGAATCTCAGGCTGAAGCTGAGTGAAAATATAGGTTAGAAGGGATTAGACACAGCTGGGGGTGATGGCAATTGCAAATTTTAGAAGGCAGGGTGGAAGCAGAAGGGCCAGGATGGCAAAAAAGAAATAGAGAATGGGTCTGAGCATGGGAGAAAATAATGTGTGTGGGAAAGATGGACAAAGGAAACTTTGGTGAGGTTTCCTAAAAAGACATAAGGGGGATGCAGGATGAGGCAATGACAGAGGGCCTCTTGGATAAGGAGGTTATGAAAAAATCATAGAAAACTTATTAGAATTTTATAGTAGATTCATCAAGGAGTACAAGTCAAAGCTACCAATAATTCAGTTCCTTGAGGTTTATGTTTCTAATATTTAGTTTTAACTCTTTTAATGTCTTAAAGTCAAAGGACTCAAAAAGGGACCCAAAGCTGGTATAGTCATAGTTTTAAACCCTAATTTACAAAAAACAAGGCCTTTTGTTTTTCAGTCATTCCAGGCTTTATTGCCAGTAGCCCTTGTTCTCATAAGATGAGCAGCCTATATAAAGGAAATCCTACTGGGACAAGGTTCTTACTGCATTTATTTCCCATTTACACACACACACACACACACACACACACACACACACACACACACACACACACACACACAAAAGTTGAACTGTTGAACAACAACAACAAAAATAAACTATACCCTGTTGGTTACTGCCTAAGTCTCCAACCTGGTTCTTTCCCTAGAGGCCATGTGTTTATGTTGAATTGCCTATGTACAGCTTAGTTCAAGTTTTTGTTTTACAAAAATGAGGATTAAAAAAAGGGGGGAAAAAAAAGAAAACTGAAAGTTGCCTCTCTCTCACTCCAAAATCCTTAAAACTCAACTATGGAAGTTCCTTTCCTTTTACCTTGGCAACTTCACTCTCAGTTTACCTTGCTAACTTTGCTGCTTTTCCTCTTTAGCCAAAAGAATTAACAATATAATTTGCCAATACAACCAAACATACAAGAGGTTTGTTCACAAGAAATAAACACAAAAAAGAAATAATAATTTTACCCATACATTTTCTTTGACAGTCTGAGCTCAGGAACATAGAACTTGGGAAAAACATATTTTTATTCTTCTATACTATAGGCAAGTCACTCCATGTCACAAGAAAATTAAAAACCTTAGAAAAAGGTAAAAATAAGTAAGAATTCAGTCTTTCTGTTTTATGGTTATAATATTGTTAAGGTTAAAATTCTCTAGAGACACTATTTTAATTCATATGAATTTATTAAATAATTTTACAAGTGGGTCAGAGAAAGAAAAGGCACCAGCCACATGTGAACAGCTATTCCAAATATTATACAGAGATGAATAAAAATTTTGATTTTCAAATATAAGACTCAAGCAACACACAAAAGATAAATGAGAAAGAAAAAATCATAAAGATTTTGATAGAATTAAACTGTTTACATTCCTAAATGGGAAGATGATATTGGTAACTAATAACTTCATCGTTATTAGGACAATTAAACCCATTAAGATTATGTTTCTTGATGGTTTTGCATACATATTAGTTATGATTTAAAGGAAATAATTATTTATTTATATGTACTCTACTTCCATTTATGTATACTTCTAATTGTCTCTGATCTTTTCATTGTGAAGGCCTGGAACTCCCCTCTGTTTAATTAAATATCTATTTTCCCCTGAAGGATTATACTTGGTTTTCTTGGGTAGGTTATTCTTTGCTGTAATCCTAGCTCATTTTCCTTCTGAAATGTTATATTTCAAGCCAGTTGTTCCTTTCATGTAGAATCAGATAAATTTTGTGTGTATCTGACTGTATAATATTCAGAATGCTTTTTTACTAGCTGCTTATCAAATTATGTCCTTGGAGTGGGATCTTTCTGAAAGTTGGCTATAATTCCTCATATTTTGGAATCTCTTTCAAGAGGAAATCAGTGAATTAATTCTTTACATCTGATTTTATTCTCCAGTTCTGGACGGTTTTTCTCAGTAATTTCTTTTTTTTTTTTAATATTTTTTTTAATTTTTTAAACCCTTAACTTCTGTGTATTGGCTCATAGGTGGAAGAGTGGTAAGGGTAGGCAATGGGGGTCAAGTGACTTGCCCAGGGTCACACAGCTGGGAAGTGTCTGAGGCCGGATTTGAACCCAGGACCTCCTGTCTCTAGGCCTGGCTCTCAATCCACTGAGCTACCCAGCTGCTCCCAGTAATATCTTTTAATATGATGTCAAGCTCCTTATTTAATTGTGGATTTCAAATAGTCCAATAATTCTTTAGTTATCTCTATTGGTTCTATTTTCTAGGTCAATTCTTTACCAAATTAATTATTTCATGCTTTCTTCTGTGTTGATGTCTTCTAGAGTTATTAGCTTCCACTTTCGCAATTCTAATTTTAAGAAATAATTTCTTCAGTGAGTTTTTGTACATTTTTCTATTTGGAGAATTATTTTTGTTCTTTTTTTCCAATGAATTTTTATTTTCCCCTTCCCATCCAATTTGGCTAATTCTGCTTTTAAAGGGTTTCTTAACTTAAGGGCTGGTGCTAGATTGATGTGCTATGGCCTATACTAGATCACACTCTACTCTCACTCCAATGAGATAGACCTTTATTGCTGACCTGATTTCAACTGTTTTTTCCCCCCTCTGATTAAAAGTCTCACTTCTCAAATATTTAGCAAACTCTAACAAATTAAAAAAAATAAGTCTGTTGCCAATTTATAAATGGTAAAAAATATGAAGGGGCAATTTTAAGAAGAAGCAAAGTTTTGAAGACGCATGGAAAATGCTTAACAGTATTAGGCATTTGGTTAATGTAAATTAAAAGATTTGGGATGGAGTAGTTCACATTTCTCAGATTTGTAAATATGGTAAAAAAAAGCAACTGACAAATATTGGAATGTGGGGAAATAGTTATACTATTGCATTGTTAATGGAATTGTGAACTTATGAAAACATTCTGGAGAACAATTTGGAAATTTTTCCCAAAAATATAAATATTGCAAAACGTTCAATTCATCAATACCACTACTAGGTCTTTATCACAAATACACACATATAGACATATACTTATATGTATAGACATATACGTATGTATCTGTGTATATATGCAAAAGGATAATATTTAGACATTATAGTATCTCTTTTTCATGGCAAAGAATTGGATATTGAGGGTACACCCCTTAATTGGACAATGGCTAAATAATTTATGGAATATGTTTGTGATAAAATACTATTTCAGTATAAAAAATGATGAAGAAGAAGGTTTCAAGAAAACAGTAGAAGAGATATGAATGGATTCAAAGTGAAATGAACAAAACCAATAGAACTTTGTACTTAGTAACAATTTTTTAAGGATAATCAACTATTAAAGAGTCAGCTACATTGATCAAAATAATGTTTCTTATAGGATTTGAAAGGATTCATAATGATATCTATCTCCAGAAATAGAAGTTGTAAATTGTGAGTGTAGATTAAAACATATTTTTTCACTCATATTCCCTTCTTTTTTGGGAACATGACTTATGTTTTGCATGAGTTTACATGAATAATGGGTGCCATATTGCTTGGCTTCTCAATGAGTAAGGAAGGGGATAGAGGAAGGAAGTAAATTTGAAACTCAAAATTAAACATTTAATGTTAAAAATAAATCAACCTTTAAATTTTTAGGAAAAAAAGATATTTCAACATGTCATTCCCTCTGTATTCATAAAAGTCTAGTTCCTCTCTGTTGGAGCTAGAATAAAATGCTTGTCTTTAATCACTTTGAAATATCTATTTGTACAAATTTTATTTTACTCATAATGACACAAAATTGAATATACATCATTTACAAAGAAGTAAATATATAAATATTTTGGGTGCATGCTCAATTTTTAAAGTGGTAGAAGAAGATGATAAAAAGAAATATGGATATCATTCATCTAGAAAGCTATCAAATGTTTGGCAGTAGGAAGAACATAAGAGAAGGAGAAAATGGAGCCTTGCTCTTAAGGAGTTTGCATTTTTACTAATGAATTAAGAAATGAAAATTTAAAATGGTTACTGAGTCAAGTAAAGCAATACATAATTTAACCATCAACTGGTATGTATTACAAGTAGTGTATAATAAGAATGTGATAGAGAAATACCTTTAAACTACCATGGATAGAAAAGACTTCCTGGTTGAATTGAGATTTGGAAAAAATGGAGCATACTAAAGTAGGAAAATATTTTTTACTGAAAAAATCTTTCACTTAGAGCTCCCTCTTCTCTTTCCACACAATTCCACATCATTCAAATGCTTTCTTTCATTCTCTCTTCCGTCAACCCTTTCTGCAATGAAAAAGTGACTCTTCTCTTTGTCAAAACTAATCCCTCCACATGTACAAGTAATCTTTTCCCAGTCCACTTTCTCTTGTTTCTGTTCAATTCAGTTCCTGCTTGTTGGATGCTTTCCTATTGCCTAGCAGCATGCCTATCTTTCTCATTCCCCAAACTCTCACATAGTCCACTCATACTCATTCACTAGGACCCCATAATCTCCTGTTTTTGTTTGTTTGTTTGTTTTATGACTAAAGTTCTTGGGAAGTACAGTTATAATACTTGTTGCCACTTCTTTTCTTCTCATTTTCCCTAATATTCTTATTCTGGGCTTCATCATTCAATTGTAAGTGCTTTTTGCAGGTTATTAATGACTCTTATTGACAGATCTAATAGTGATACACTTTCTTCCTTCTTTAATTCATTGTATACTTGACACTATCAAGCATCTTTTTCTCTTTGACACCCTCTTCTTTCTAGATTACGACAAAACTCTCTCCAGGTTTTCCTCTTGCTTATCTTACTTCCTTCTGAGTCTCCTTTATTGAATCTTCCTTTAAGTTATACTCACTACAGAGGGTGTCTCACATACATACTTCAGTCCTTGTCTCTTTTCTCTTTCCCTCTGTACTGTTTCACTTGATGATGTCATCTGGTCCCAGAGATTCCAATGACATCTCTACAGTGATGATTCTCAAATCTGCTTATTCAACCCTAATACCTCCCTTGATCACCAGCCAGGGTCTACAACTATTAAACATTTTGAACTACATAGGCTGTAGATATTTTAATCTCAAAATATCCCAATTTGAAATTATTTTCTTTTCCTTGAAAACATACCCCTTTCTAAACTTCCCTATTACTCTCTAGTCAGTGATGGTCAAACTTTTTAAAGAGGGGGCCAAAGGAAAGGACATGCTCCTCTGTCCATCTGTTTCTAAGGCAGCTCTTTTGAAGTTTCATTGTATTGTATCCTACTCATTGTATTCGTCAGATTAGGAATAATGTCGTGTAGCCAGATAGAACATTTCAGGGGGCCCCATCTGGCCCCCAGGCCATAGTTTGCCCCTCACTGCTCTTGGTCATCACTACTCTGTAAATCATACAGGCTCACAATCTAGGTTTCATTCTTAATTACTTATTTCTTTTGCCCCCATACCAGTCCTTTACCAAGGCAGGTCAATTTTATCTTCTTATTCTCTCACACATGTACTCTTTTCTCTTCTATGCCACCAGCGTGGATCAGGTTATCATCCCCTATTTAATTCCTTAACTATAGCATTGGTCTAGAGGTCTGTAGGTTGGTGACTGACTCAAGTCTCCTTCCACACTAGGCCACTCATATGTCAAAGTGATCTTTCTATAAACTAGGCCTGACCATGTCATCCCCAAACCCTTTTCAATGAATTCCAAAGACTCTCTATCCCTTCCAAGATCAATTATAAATTCATGTTTTTCTTTCAAATCCCATCATTACCTGCCCCATAAATCTTTCCAACTTTCTAATACTTTAATCCTATTCATGTACTCTTTGATCCAGCAAAAATGACCTTCTTGAAGTTCCTTAAAGATGCTTCATCGATTAATCTGAATGTTTTCCTTTACTGTTGTTCATACCTGGGATACTCTCCCTCTTCACCTAAACCTCTTGGATTCCCAGGCTTAATTCCTGTTCCTATTGAAATATTTTTTTTTCAGAAAGACTTTCCCAAATGATTATTTCCTACTTATCCTCCATATATCTTGTTTTTGCATAATCATTTGTATAAATTGTCTTTTCTGCTACCTTGTGACTTCCTCTAGGAAAGGGATGTCTTTTAATTTTTTTTTTTAATCCCAATCACTTAGAACAGTTCTGGGCACATGCTAGATTCTTAAGAAATGTTTATTGACAGATTGAAGAAAAAGAATGCTAAAAGAGGAAATTGTGTTGAAAAATAATGTTGCATTCATTTTTCAAAGTAAGGTTCTTAGCAACACACAGCTAGATAATATCTTACTCAATCAAAGCCAGACATTTCATTTTACAGATGAATAGTCTGAGGCCAAGGCATATGCAGAGAGTCAAATTCAGGAGATGGGTTTAAAGCACCAAATCCAGGACTTTGGCTATTTCATTATTAATATAAATGATTATTAATTTCATTTTATTCAACCCACAGCAAAAAGTCATATAAGAAAAAAACAAAAACAAAGAAGTGCTGGACTTGGAGCCAATGAAAGCACTAATATCATATTTAGAATTTCGTGTTTCTACATTATATCATTTTGAAGATTGAATTTATCTCTCTAACTAACTACATGACCAATTAAAGCTCTATTCCCTTTGAGATATAGTCATATGAAACTATAGAATTATGATGGAAGTTTCATAATCAAAGCAATCAGCCAATGCCCCTATTTTAGCAAGGATGAACAAAGAGGTGTGTGACCAGAGGACCGAGTCAATTTCCATAAACATAAAAAATGTCAATTTCTTTTCAAGGAAAAATTTCAAGAAAAAATTCAAGTAAAAAATTCTCCTCATTCTCATTCATTCTTTTTTGTTGTTTTACCCCTTCCCTAATACCACATTTTCTATGAGATAGGGCTTCCCTTTTTCTTTAATTGTTGACATTTGCCTCTTCTTTAATGATCTCAGAACTTTTCTCATTCTACATGCTTTCCACACACACATATATATATTTATTCAGCTGTCATCCACTTTAAATTTTACCACAGTGCATATACTACAATGCCATATGATATTATATATTAATATAAAGCAATATAGTTTAAAATGATATAATGCAAAAATAACATAAAATTCATGTTTTTCTTTATATTGTCTTTTTGTCTTTATATCATGTTATGTTATATTTCATTATATATCATATTATATTATGACATTATTGTATCATCATAGAGAATGATTGCCTTATAGTGTATTATACTATATTATACCACAGAATAGTGTCCTATCCTATTTGATCCTGATGTATACTGATATGATATATATGCATATTATCTAGGTGTATTATGTTATATTATTATAAAACTTAATATCATATTATTATATTTTGACATATTACATCATCATACTACATTATTTTATAACATCATATATTATTTCACATTTTATCATGATATATATTCACTTATGTCATATCATTATATCACATCACATCATATTGACAATGAGATGGTCTGGTGGCCCTGGAGTCAGAAGAATATGAGTTCAAATCCTATCTTAGACATCCATTATCTGTATAATCCTTGGTAAGTCACCAATCTTCTTTGCATCTCAATTCCTTGATTGTTGAAATGAAGATAATAATATTGTCTCACTCAGAAAAATTTTGTATCAAATAAAGTAATTTGCATTACTTTACAAACCATAAAGTTATTTAAGTTACTATAATCATCAGTGATATTATGCTCTAATATATGATTATTTAAAATATATTTACAATACACAGCTGAGATTTATATATGCACATTTTGATTATTATTCATTAATTTCTCAAAGTCTTAACATGTAAGCCTTTTCTCAAAATTATGTTCAGTTCTTAACTTTTGCTTTTGTTTTTGTTGTGAATTAGACACATCCTAGTTTGAGACTGGTAAACTGAGGTACCCAAATTATAATCCTATTGTCTAGTTTTCTTTATAACTGATATAATATATCCTTTAAATTCTATGGTATTTGAGTGATTGGTATATATTTTGTTTTTATATCATTGCTTGTGGTACTTTTCTTCAAATTATAGTTTATGTCTCTTAACTAGGTCTATTTTTACTCTTGCTTTATCTGAAATCATTATTGCTACCTACTTGTTTCATACCACTTATATTTTATTAGAATCTTCTTTTTTTCCCCTGAGGATATTATCTTGAGCAGAGTTCCAGGTCTTTGATTTTAGTCACCCTTATTCTTCATTTTATTGAAAAGTAATGATTTACATGAATGCATTGTCCCACAAGAGGAGATTTTTAAATTATTCAAACCCTAATTTATTTTTTGTCTTATTGGTAACAGCAAATACTAATTCTAGCAAAAAGGAACAGTTAAGAAAAAATAAAACACTTTGAGTTACACCAAAATCTAAGTTAGCCAAATGGGTCAGATCCTAAAGTGTTTCATGTTTTGTTTTTTGATGCATCCACTTGAACATCCTTGAAAGGTATAATTCAAAATTAGGTGAAAAACTAAATAAAACCATCCCTGTGTATGGAATGCATTTCTTCCTCACCCCTGTTATATTTAATACTTGACTCACTTTAAGTGTCCCTTCTGCCTGCAAGCCATTCCTGATTTGATAGCATGTCTCCAAATTAATTCATATAACCAACACTTATCATCTATTTATATGTTGTTCTCTCTCTCTCTCTCTCTCTCTCTCTCTCTATATATATATATATATATATATATTC